>NC_081310.1:122789146-123089146 GCF_026419965.1 Kogia breviceps | reverse complement strand
GTATTTGCATATAAACTATGCATGTCCTCTTATATACTTTAAATCATCTCTGGATTACTTATGATACTTAATACAATATAAATGCTGTGTAAATGTCAGCATGGAATTCTGCTTTTTGGAACTTTCTGGAATTTTTAAAAAAATACTTTCTGCCTTTTAAAAAAATATATATATATTTAACATCTTTATTGGAGTATTAAATATTTTCTATTTAAAAAATTCAGCCATGGTTGGTTGAATCGGTAGATGTACAACCAGCAGTTACAGATGGTCATAGTATTAGTACCTTAAAATGTTACTTCAAGAATGAAATATAAGATCATGGGGATCTTTTTATTTAATTGAAGCTACATGTTGTCAACTGTTTTCTTAATCGAATGTCATGATAAGTTCAGTTGCCCAAAGGAAGAGCCAAGTCAATTTTTTCAACATAAAAAAATAATGGTTCTTTAAAAGTGATATAATTCCAAGGAAACTGGTGTGTTTCCAACAGTTTTTCATGTGCAGCATTTAAAGAAAATTCCTGTGAATATAACTTATTAATTTAACATATTTACTGAGGTCGTATTATGTGTCAGGCACTGTTGCTAAGAGCCAAACATACACAGTGATAGGCCAGGGAGCCAAAGCTGCTACTCTCTATTGGGATGTGCAGAAATCAACAAATAAAATAGGTGTTAAAAACATAAAGTAGCCTTCACCTGTAATACACCTCAGTTACCATTTTTAAGATCTAACATATGTTTTTGTTCCTTATGAATACAATTTTGACATATTTTTCCAATCCCTACCCACCCACGTTCATAAGCATGGAAATTCTTATTTTACTAGAAAATCAACTTTTTTTTAATATTATATTTTTTGGGGGTTGGACTTTTAGACCTCAGAGCATCAGTGTATAACATGATTAGGAAATATAATGTAATTATACTTTATAATTTTAATCTTTTATCCATATAGTTTTTAATCTATATATGCAGATGTATGAGATACAGCAAAAGAACTCTACCTATATACTCTGATCCTTTTTTTGGAATAAGGGGTATAAATTATCATGGAAATGAAATAGTGAAAACTTGATTTGTCAGAAGTATGTGAATCATTACTTTTCTTATTAATAGTTGCGTTTCTTTTGTAGGTGTTACTGCAGATGATCACATGATGAAAGTAGAGACTGTTCACTGCAGTGCTTGCAGTGTGTATATCCCTGCTTTACATAGCTCAGTTCAGCAGCACTTAAAATCTCCTGATCATATCAAAGGGAAGCAGGCAAGTTTTAATTTGTCTTAATGAAGTCATTGAATTATTCATTAATCCCTTATTGCCGTTTAAAGGCTATTGTTTCACACCTACTTACTTGTGTACAATCCGATTAATCTCATGAGTGAATTACTGTAAAGATACTTAGTGTAATATAGTGGTTAAGTGTAGTATTTTGGGCTCTGGAGCATGACTTCTCTGTTTGAATCCTGGTTCAGTACATACATGTGTTAAGCAAGTAATAAACTTTTCTTTGTCTGAATTTCCTTATCTATAAAATGAGGATGGATAATCACTCTTCTCTTATGTGACTGATTAAGGATTAGGTTAATTAAAATATAAAAGGTACTTAAAGTAGTGCCTGGCACATAGTAAGCATTCAGGAAATCATAGCTGTTGTTGAACGGTTCTTTTTACTGTTAACATTTTTTAAACGTGGTACAAAATGATTTTATGAGTGTGTGTTTGTGTATTTTAGAACAAAAAAGAAAGATTTGATTATAGCATACATTTTGATGACTGGGAAAAATAAATTTGAAAAGTAGGATTACTGGGCTTCCCTGGTGGCTCAGTGGTTGGGAGTCCGCCTGCCGATGCAGGGGGCGCGGGTTCGTGCCCCGGTCGGTAGGATCCCATGTGCCGCGGAGTGGCTGGGCCTGTGAGCCATGGCCGCTGGGCCTGCGCGTCTGGAGGCTGTGCTCCGCAGCGGGAGAGGCCACAACAGTGAGAGGCCCGTGTACTCCCCCCCCTCCCCACACACACAAAAGTAGGATTACCAGTTACTATGTATTGTTACGTTTTTAGTAGAATTTACTCAAAAATTCTAGGAAAAATTTACTGTTTTCTTCTTGATTAGTATATTTCTGCTTCTGTGTTTTATTTAGTCAAATTTATTTCAAATAAAAATATTTACTTTGTGAGAAATTAGTTTGTTTGAAAAGCAAATTTTAAAATTCAAATATTAAAGACTTAAGTTTTAAATAGAGAATTCCTGAGTCTTAAATTCATATTTTGTATTGACGTGAACCTCATTTAACTCAGATTTTTTTAGCCACTTTGAGCACGTACAGTCTTTTTTTAAATCTTTGTCCTTTCTCTTTTTTGATATTCCCTTGACACCTTTTTGACAATTAGACATTCCATTTTATTACCTTTCCTCCTTTATATAATACATTCTTGTTCTATTTACAGCCCAGAGAAAGACTAATTACTCTAGCAGTATGAAAAATTAGTCTTTCTCTTTTTGATAGCGTGGAAATGAATAGTTGGAGTAGCTGGGGCTGGGGGAGTTGGATGTAGCGTGAAAAGGAGAGAAAACAACTGTTTAGTAGACCCAGACTTAGAGTGTTTAGTGGCTAAGTGTTTTTTGCTGAAGTTGATTGGCTTTTTGAATCTTCATTGTTTTAATTCATAGATGATTTAGATTGTGGTCACAGTAGCTCTTGTTGCTTTATAGCTTAATTTGCCAGAAAATAAGTCATTTAATTCTAAGGATTCGAGCATGCAGTCATTTTAATTAAGGAAATATTTTTCATGGCATCATTTTCAAGTATCTCAGTGTGTTCTGTTTTTCATAGGCTTATAAGGAACAAATAAAAAGAGAGAGTGTCTTGACTGCTACAAGCATTTTAAATAATCCAATAGTGAAGGCGCGATATGAACGTTTTATTAAGGTAAGATTTTAGTGCAAGAACTTTAGGTTATATTGTAGTGTTGTAATAGTTAAATGATGATATGGTAACTCTTTGTGATATATAATATAGTACAAAATGAGAATTTTACTTAATATTGTACACATAGGTAAAAAAAATACCTTCTTTCCTAATTATTGGGATTTGTTGGGGGAGGGAGCAATAAGCCATTCCTTTCTCATTGCCTGTCTAGCTCTGGGTCATTTGAGAGATACACAGGAGTCTGATAGAAGACCCAAATGTCAGACCCAATATTATCCTTGATTTTTAAAAAAAAGAGTGACTTGGTAGATATGTCTGATAGTCTAGTATTTCACTCCTGGACAGACTCACCTCCTCCCAACTTCTGTTACTGGTTCAGCTGGACAGCAATGGGGTTCTCCTAGTCTATCACATGGCATAGAACAGAGTAGAAAGTACCCTTTCTGTTGCTAAGAAGATGCAAAAGAGGGTCTTGATGCCCAACTCAATCCCTTCTTTCCCCTCTTTTGGGTCTTCCTAGCAAAGAGAAATTCCAAAGAGGAATGATGTATCCAATTTGTATTTCTTTTTCTAAGCATACCAGTTAGATAAGTCATTCCTCTTCCTTGGATAAAAGTTGGAGGGGAAGTACGAATATCAGATATGTTGCTTCAGAAAAAAGCTCCCTCATAGAATCAGGAGGCCAGGAGGAAAGAGGTTTGCTTCTAATGTTAGGAAGCTCAGAGTTGAACAGTTAGGTATACCTGGCCTACTGCTTCTCAGGATTTTTGCTATATATTATTCCAGTAATCCTTTATATGTTATGAGCACTTATTGTATAAATAAGAAACTTATTATTATTCCAGAAATTAATAGAAAATTTTAAAGGTTCATTTTTGAGTCTTTATAAAATAATACCTCATTTAAAATCATCCTGCACTGAAGTGAGCCTGTTATGTTGAAGATTTACAAAAGTGTTATATACGTTAGTAACTAAATATTTTATAAATTAGAGAAGTTTTGTTTATTTTGGCTGTTGTGATTAATAGGTACTATTTGATCATTAAATTGTTATATATGTATATCTAATATAAATATATATACTTAGTGATCATAAAATTATTCCTCAACCAGATGACTTCCAAGCTGAATAAATCTCAGTTCTTTCAGCTTGTTCCTGAGGGCCCTATTTTCTGATTTGTCCTATTTGGCACTGTTTACTGCACTCTTGACACCACTTTAAAAAAGTGAATGCAGCCCTAATTGAAATCCAATTTTGTGGGAGATATGGCATCAGAAAGATTAAAGCACCTTAGCTAAATTAGGAAATAGATTAAAGCACCTTAGCTAAATTAGGAAATATTAAATTTTTTATCCTTGCTGTATCACAAACTTTTGAGAAGTTAATGGTTTCTATTGATGTATGAAAGTAATATTTAATGGGAGAAGAATACAAATTAGAATTTCTATGTAGGATTTTCAAGCAACACTTTAGAGTCACTTCATGGAATGGGAGACATCACTAAGTGGGAGTGTCTTGCTTATGTGCATCTTTTGGAAAAAGTACCTGAACTGAGGAGAACTCTTCTAGAACCTTGTTACTCCGTATGATCCAAGGATCCAGCAGTATTGACATCACCTGGGAGCTCATTAGAAATACAGTTTCAGTTCATATCTGGGCCTGTTGAATAAGAATCTTCATTTTAACAAGATCCCAGTTGATTTATATACATGTTAAAATTCAAGAAGCACTGGTGTCACATGACTCAGTGATGTCCTTTGTCCAGCATTCCTATCTGCTCTGTTCCCTGCAGTCTGCTCTGTTTCTAGCTGTTCTAGACGTCTGCAGAACATCTTCTGCTCATAATCATCTCTGGTCATGGCTTTAAAACACTTTCATCTTTAAGTGCTCTCAGAATGACAAAATACCTTTTTAAATCTTTGCCCCGTGAAATAATCAGTTCATCAATTTCTCCCACTTCTCCAGCTATATCATCTTGTTCTGCCTTCACTCCCTGGCCTGGACACTCATGGTTAGCCCTTATGACAATGCAGTGCTGCCATTCTAAAATTCTTTACTTAATTGTTTTACCACTTACCAGTACTTAACTCTGCCATCTATGGTTAGCTTTACTAACTGTCGTTCCTGCTAAAAATATCATGAAATTATGCCAGTACTATGTTTGCCAGATTTTCACTGCAACTCACAATAATTTTACTTATTATCAATCAATGTAAGGTGCTTCCCTTAGTGACTATTTCAAACTTTCCACTCTTCACTTACCGGATTTCATTCTTACTCCCTTCACTTACCATATTCTTATCTCTTCTCTTGCTTTAGGGAGGTTGGACCGTTAGATGTGAGCTCTATAACTTTTCTCCTTTTACTTTAGAATTATGTATCTTTTTTCTCACCCTTATTGTTGTCTGTGAAGGAAAACACTCTTTTTTTGCCCTTCATCTGTGTTCTTGTTTTATCAGTTATCTCTCTCCTTACTTTCATCTGATTTGTTTTCCTGTTTATTATCTTACTCTTCTTCCCCAAAGAGACATGCTTAATGAGTTCCCTAAACTAAAAATGACTTAACTTTTCCTAGACTCTAGCCCTTCTTCTCTTATTATCTCTTTTCTTACTATCATATTTGAAAAGGTAATTAATCTGCATTGTGCTCTTTGCTTCCTATATATTATTCACTCTTTAATCTAGTATTTCCCAACTGGAGATGTGTGATTAGAATTCCCTGTGAAGCTAAAATCAAATAAAAAAACTGCCCAGGCCCCTTATAAAAGACCTTCTGAATTAGGGTTTCTCAAGCTTCTCTGATAAAGATTTCCCTAAATCTTGCTTAAATATGCAGATTACCAGATTTCTTTCCTGGACACTTTTATTCAGAAAGTTTAGGTCTGAAACTAATTCAGGAATTTGTGCTTTTAGCAAGAGCTCCAGTGCTTGATTAAATTAAAATATTGGAGTATGGGGTCTGGGCCTGTGTGTTTTGAGAGCTTAGGAGGAAATTGTGCAGATTCATTCTTGGGCAGTCATTGCTGTCCATCTTCCATTTACATCATACTTTTGAAACTCTTCTTTCTAAGATTACCAGTGACTTAATTTAATTTTCAGATAAAAAATTTTAACATTATTTTAAACATACAAAAGTAAAGGGAATAGTATAATAAATCCTTTAAGTACCCTTACTCAGTTTAATATTTATCAGCTTTAGTGAACTTTTTCAGTTCTTTTCTGTTACCTGTTTGTATCATTTGACACTGTTGATCTATTCTTGAAACTTTGTTTTGCCAGATGATATTTTACTACCCTGGGTTTCTTCCTGCACTGAGTATTCCTTTTCTAACTTCTGTCCCCATGTACAAGCCTTTTCCATAGGTTTTATTCTCAGCCCTTTTTTTCTGCTTACTTCCTTAGCCCTACCCAGGGCTTTCCTATTTAAGACCTGGCTTCACTATTCACTCTGTGCAGGCAATTCACAAATCTAAATATCTTATTTTGAAGTCTCTTCTCTTTTTTAGTTGCAAATGTTCAGTTGTCTTTTGGACATTTAGACATCTTAAATTCCAATTATATATAGCATATACCTGCTTATCTTTCCCCATCTTAATTTATCCATTCTGTTAATGGTGTCACTACATCTTTTACCCTTTCCTTTCCTGGGCTATTAGAGTAGCCCCCTCACTAGTATTTCTTCTCTTGCTACTTCCATTCATCCTGCATCTTCCTACCTGGGATATCTTAAAGTATAGTACCATCTTATACTTTCCTGCTTTAAAAACCTTCATTGCCTCTTCATGTCTTACATCATTAATATAGCCTTCTAATACGCTCCAGTTTATGAGACATCATCCAGATACATAATTTAAGTATTTAAATGAAATATTAAAATTGTATCTGAACGTTTAGTGAATTAAAGAGGTCTATTTTTTTAAAGTAAAAGTAAGGCATGATACCTAATATGTTTCTGATTTTCATTTGAGTTTTTAAAAGTGCTTGATTTTCATTTGAATTTTGTAAAGAGAACTTGCAACAGTAGTGCATTGAATATTGATGTAATTACATAGAACGTAAATCTTCATCTGCTTTGTTTTATGGAGTATAAAGTAATGACTTCAGGAATTTATATACCCACATTGGTATGAAATAAGCACTCAACAAATATTAAATGAATTTGTTATAAGTTGAAATTAAAAGTTTCAAATAATGTTTATTTTTAATGGTATAGCAAATAAAAATTTCACTGATTAAAAAATGAATGTGCTGACTTTAAAAGCTACTGTTTTTCATGTTTTTAGGGTGAGAATCCCTTTGAAATTCAAGATCATTCTCAAGATCAGCAAATAGAAGGAGATGAGGAGGAGGAGGAAAAGATTGACGAACCTATTGAAGAAGAGGAAGAGGAAGAGGAGGAGGAAGAAGAAGAAGTGGGGGAAGTAGAGGAAGTAGAAGAAGTGGAGGAAGTAGAGGAAGTGGGAGAAGGTGGAGGAGTAGAAGGAGTGGGGGACACAGAGGAAGGAGGGGACATAGAGGGAGAGGGGGAAGTAGGGGCAGTGGAGGAAGGAGAGGGAGAAAGAGAGGGAGTAGGGGAAGTAGAGGAAGAAGCAGCAAAGGAAGAGCCTGTCGGCTTCCCCGTTGACCAACCAGAAGAAAATTAAATATAAGGTATTAGTCAGTTTTAAAAGAAGCTTTAAATTTCTGTCCCAATGTGGAAAAGGGTAAGAATATCAGTAGTTTAAAATGAGAGTTAACACCCATGTTGCATGCATTCCACAGATTACAATTTGTTTTATATAATTTCTAAATGTTTGGCATTTGTTTAATAAAATGAAGGTAAGACTATTTTAGTTTAGTTTTTATAGCTACCTAACTTAGATTCAATGAATTGTTTGTATAATTTTTAAGCTTAATTTTTATTACTTTATTGGTGTTGAGGATAACAGATGTGTATTGTTAGTATATCTATTCTAATCATTTGAACTTAAATGCTGCTCTTGGGAGTATATATTCAAGTGTGCATTAATGTTTTGAATACTTACCCTAGAAGAGATAAATTGGGCAAGTATTTTGTGCTCTGTGTATTTTTTTACTGCATTGGACATTGAATATAGTAATTTGCGTTAAGATACGCTTAAAGCCTTTTTGTGACCATGTTTCCCTTTGTAGCAATAAAATGTTTTTTACAAAAACTCTCCCTGGATTAGCAATTTAAAATGAAACAGAGTTCATCAATTAAATGAGTATGTAAAATCAGGATTTGCCTTAATGTATGAGTTCAGCTTATAAGTGTTTTAAGATAATTGGAAGACTTGAATTATAAAAATTTACTTAACTTTTTTTTAAGTATGATTAAAATATTTTAAAACATGTTTCAAATAGAAGTCAGTCTGTAACTGACCTTTTTATATTTGTTTTAATTCATTCCTTTTCTCTGTGCCTGTGTCAGATCTTGAAATCTTCTTGGAAATACATTTGAATACAAATAATTTTTCATAGTTAAATTAGTTCTTTTGTCATGCCTGTTTTTGGCTGAAGAACCAAGAAGCAAACTATCAGTTTTTTTAAAAAGAATTATTTCTCTCTTGAATCTATCTCTCCTTTTTATAGCTTATATGCTTCATACTTAAAAGAGAAAATGAGATTGATAGATTATCTATTTTCAAATGACCATCTATGTCACTAAAAAAAGTAGTGCTCTTATTTGAATCTTTACTCTGGTCTCTTTTGAGAGGGGGACTCTTCCAGTGAAACTATCTTCTCAAAATTTTGAGGCATTGAATGGATGAACATATGGGTATATTAAGTAATTTTAAGGCATTAAGGGGATGAATGTATGGGCATTTGTAGAATTTCACAGATAATTTCTCTTTTTGCATACAACAAAACTTTTAAAAATAGATTTTTGAGGTCAATTTGGGTTTATTGTTGTGGGCTAGATTTGCTTATCTTTAAGCTGATGAAGTCCAAAAGACATTTATATCCGCTTGTAGGGATTTGGAGCCAGGTAAGAGAAATTTAGTTGAAAATGGGAGAAATTTGGATCCTAGCTAGGAGTCTGTATTTACTTAAATAGGCTGCAGAGAGCCTTTGTGCTCAGGAGTTCAGATTTTAAAGCTAATAGGACTTGATGGACCTTCCTGTTTTCTCTTTTATTTTAAAATTTGGGGGAAGGGCTAAGGTAAAAGGAGAATAGATCCCTTTGAGATTAGAATTGCAGGTGGCCTTCTGTATCCCCAGGTTCCGTATCCCCAGGTTCCACATCCCCAGATTCAACCAACTGCAGATCGAAAATATTCGGGAAAAAAAAATTTCAGAAACTTCCTAAAAGCAAAACTTGAATTTGCCAAGCACTGGCAACAATATACATAGCATTTATATTTTATATAGCACTCACATTGTCATTAGGCATTATAAGTAATCTAGGGATGATATAAAGTGTAGGGAAGGATGTGCGTAGGTTATATGCAAATACTATGTCCATTTTATATAACGGACTTGAGCATCTGTGGATTTTGGTATCTGTGTGGGTCATAGAACCAGTCCCCTGCGGATACTGAGGGATGACTGTATTGGGTTATTTTGGAACTAGTAGAGTGTTTAAAAAAAAAAAAGTGTCCCAAGTAATTTGACTGATATGTGAAACTTTTGGAATTCTGTATAACAAGAATCTGTGTAACAACTTCTAAGTAAATGTTTTAGAATGAGAGATAAAGAATATGTAAGTATTAATTTTTGTCAGAAATGTAAAAACCTTTATTCAGATTAGCTTATTTGCAGGGTATTAATAAAGTATTTTGTTATTGTACTTTATTCAGAGATTTAAATTTTATATATCTTATCAGATAATTTGTAGAGGGAAGTTTAGTTTGCTGGCAGACTAATTTTTGTGATCCTTAGTGTCTATATATTCAATATTTTTGTGATAAGGATTTATGTAATATCTATAATACCCTTTCAACTTCTCTTACCCAAGTATTTGTTTTCTTTATGAAAAGGCTAAACATGTAGTTCTAATAACCAAAGAAATTTATATGCAACACAGTTGTTTAAGCCAGAAGCCTAGGGACTATCCTATAGTCTTCTCTTTTTATCATTGTCTACCTCCAATCTATAAGAAAGTCTATGTTTTCTACTTCCAAAATTTATCTGCCCACTCTTCTACCTCTGCTGCTACCAACCCCAGTTCAAGTCACCATCATCTCTTTCCTGAACTATTGAAATAGCTTATTAACTAATCTTGCTTCCACTCTTACCCTGCTAGTATTCAGTTTTCCACACAGAAGTATAGTCTTTTTAAAATGTTAATTCAGATAATGTTAGTCTCCTGGGGTTTTTTTTTAGTACCCATACTGTCAGTCCAAACTCCTTATCATGGCATTCATGCCTGTTTAGCTTTCTGACTTAATATCATGTCATATTCCCCACGAGCTACGATGGCTTTTTGTTAGTTTTTAATGAAACTCTTGCCTGTCTCCAGACCTTTGCATTTTCTGTAACCTATACCTGTCAGCTTTCTTTAGCAGACTCTTCATCCTTTCTAACATTTATGGTACCCATAAATGTTAGAAAAGAATTTCTGAGGAAAGAAGGATAGTAGTTCTTAGATTTTTGTAAACGAGTTTGGGGCCATCTGTGCCCCAGTGTACTAGATCATATTCCTTGGTGATGGTATGTTTTTAACAAATATCCCAGGTGATTCTGATGGTAGTGGTCAGTGATTGCATTTGAGAATATTTATAGTGCCTTCAAACAAATTTAAGTGCCTGCAACTCATATCAAAGCAGGAGCTTTTGTCCTTTAATAAGATAAGTTTGGGAGAGTCTCCATTATATTTTGCAAAAGCATTGGAATGACCTGTTATAGACTTCTGAGGAGTCAGAAAAGGGCCTTGCTTTTGTCCTTTCCCCTCTTATTAGATTATTTAATTCTTACAAGCATTTTGTAAAGTCATAGGAATAGTAGTTCTCCCATATAACAAGCTTTCTCTTGTTTCATTCCCCTACTTGAAATCCTTCATTGGCTTTCATTACTAGTTAGTATAATATCCAAATCCTTTTAATGTGGCATCCGTATTTTGTTTTGTTCCTTGTCTGCTTCTCTGGCCTTATGTATCAGTCTTAACATATTTATATTAACTGCCTGTTCCCATAAACATTTTAATTTATGATCCTACTTCAGGAGACAGGAGTGATTCTTAGAGTTGCCAAGATTTGACTACAACCTGAGTATATAATAACATCTAGATATTATATTTGTATTTTATAATATCACTATTATAAAATATACTCATTTATCTTATATTTTATAGTTGTATAATATATATAATTATATAATATAATCCTTTCTAAGAATGAGATTGAGGTAAAAATAACTGAAAATATCTACAGAAATTTTGTATCCCAAAAGTCACAGACATACATATAGATAAAAGAACTACAAAGGCAGTATTGGTAGTATTACGTTAAAACATATTTGAGAATTCTATTTTTTTCTTTATTTTTATTTTATTTTTTTTATTTTTTTATTTTTTCAGTACACAGGCCTCTCACCATTGTGGTCTCTCCCGTTGTGGAGCACAGGCTCCGGATGCGCAGGCTCAGCGGCCATGGTTCACGGGCCCAGCCGCTCCCCGGCATGTGGGATCCTCCCAGACCGGGGCACGAACACGTGTCCCCTGCATCAGCAGGCAGACTCTCAACCACTGCGCCACCAGGGAAGCCCAAGAATTCTATTTTTATTGAAAAGATTGTTTTTACTATAGACATAGATAGTATCAAGTTATCTTGTTATTAGACTTAAATTCTTTAACATTTGCTTCACCTACAAAATTGTCTTTGTTTTGAATGCGGACTTTTATATATGTAAAATATACATACCATAAAATTTACCATGTTAACCATTTTTGAGTGTACAATTCAGGGGCATTAATGACAAACTTTTTTTTTTTTTTTGCGTTACGCGGGCCCCTCACCGCTGTGGCCTCTCCCGCTGCATAGCACAGGCTCTAGATGCGCGGGCTCAGTGGCCATGGCTCACGGGCCCAGCTGCTCCGTGGCATGTGGGATCCTCCCGGACTGGGGCACGAACCCGTGTCCCCTGCATCGGCAGGCGGACTCCCAACCACTACGCCACCAGGGAAGCCCCAAGCAAACTTTTACAGTTTGCCATCCATTGTCGTTATGCTAATGGGCAGAAAATGGAGTAGTCATGCTGGCAGAAGTGTTTCAGTCCATGGGGCACTTACAGTTCATGTTATAAATTAATAATTTGACTTTATTTGATAGTTATATTTCCTACCCTGATAGCTGGATCTCTACTTGGCATGCAAACAAAATCAGGGAGCCTGCAAGGCTGGGGGCAGATTTTTGGCCATGGTGAATTCAGTCTGCACTGCCACCATTTGAGGGCTCCTTGGAAGCAGTCATACTAGTCTCTTCCCACTTTTCTCTCTTGATTTTCCTAGTTTTTGTTCATCTGTTTTTGTTTAAAATTTTTTTTTAAGTTAGTATATTGGGGTAGAGGTGAGGTGGTGTTAATGGAGATGGGAGATGGTCTCCCTGGTGACTGGGAGTATGGAAGGGAACTACAAGTAGCTTCATTATTAGATGAATATAAAGTATGAATTTGGGTAGAGTTCCAGATCAAATTGCATACTGGATTTAAGATACTGTCTTCTAAAGTTCTATTAAAGTTACTGAAGATATACAATGATAAAAAATTACAATAATGAAGATAAATCCATAACCACACTGGAAACAACTAGGGTGCTGTGAGGCATTTCTAGAAGATATAAGGAACCAGATTTTGGTGAAAATAAGAGAACTACAGCTACACACAGATGACAGTTAAGGAATTACCTCTAGAGACAGCTGTGAGAGTGGGTGACTATAGTATGACAAGACAGATTTTGTTTTTAAACATCTTTATTGGAGTATAATTGCTTTACAATGGTGTGTTCGTTTCTGCTTTAAAACAAAGTGGATCAGTTATACATATGTTCCCATATCTCTTCCCTCTTGGGTCTGCCTCCCTCCAACCCTCCCTATTCCACCCCTCTAGGTGGTCACAAAGCACCAAGCTGATCTCCCTGTGCTATGCGGCTGCTTCCCACTAGCTATCTATTTTACGTTTGGTAGTGTATATATGTCCATGCCACTCACTCGCTTTATCCCACCTTACCCTTCCCCCTCCCCATATCCTTCAGTCCATTCGCTAGTAGGTCTGTGTCTTTATTTCCATCTTGCCCCTAGGTTCTTCATGAACTTTTTTCTTTTTACTTAGATTCCATGTATATGTGTTAGCATACGGTATTTGTTTTTCTCTTTCTGACTTATACTTCACTCTGTATGACAGACTCTACGTTCAATCCACCTCACTACAAATAACTCAATTTCATTTCTTTTTATGGCTGAGTAATATTCCATTGTATATATGTGCCACATCTTCTTTATCCATTCATCTGTTGATGGACACTTTGGTTGCTTCCATGTCCTGGCTATTGTAAGTAGAGCTGCAGTAAACATTTTGGTACATGACTTTTTGAATTATGGTTTTCTCAGGGTATATGCCCAGTAGTGGGATTGCTGGGTCATATGGTAGTTCTATTTGTAGTTTCTTAAGGAACCTCCATACTGTTCTCCATAGTGGCTGTATCAATTTACATTCCCACCAACAGTGCAAGAGGGTTCCCTTTTCTCCACACCCTCTCCAGCATTTATTGTTTGTAGATTTTTTGATGATGGCCATTCTGACTGGTGTGAGATGATATCTCATTGGAGTTTTGATTTGCATTTCTCTAATGATTAATGATGTTGAGCATTCTTTCTTGTGTTTGTTGGCAATCTGTATATCTTCTTTGCAGAAATGTCTATTTAGGTCTTCTGCCCAGTTTTGGTTTGGGTTGTTTGTTTTTTTTGATATTGAGCTGCATGAGCTGCTTGTAAATTTTGGAAATTAATCCTTTGTCAGTTCCTTCATTTGCAACTATTTTCTCCCATTCTGCGGGTTGTCTTTTGGTCTTGTTTATGCTATCCTTTGCTGTGCAAAAGCTTTTAAGTTTCATTAGGTCCCATATTTTTGTGTTTATTTCCATTTCTCTAGGAGGTGGGTCAAAAAAGATCTTGCTGTGATTTATGTCATAGTGTGTTCTGCCTCTGTTTTCCTCTAAGAATTTGATAGTGTCTGGCCTTACATTTAGGTCTTTAATCCATTTTGAGTTTATTTTTGTGTATGGTGTTAGGGAGTGTTCTAATTTCATACTTTTACATGTACCTGTCCAGTATTCCCAGCACCACTTATTGAAGAGGATGTCTTTTCTCCACTGTATATTCTTGCCTCCTTTATCAAAGATAAGGTGACCATATGTGCGTGGCTTTGTCTCTAGGCTTTCTATCCTGTTCCATTGATCTATATTTCTGTTTTTGTGCCAGTACCATACTGTCTTGCTTACTGTAGCTTTGTAGTATAGTCTGAAGTCCGGGAGCCTGATTCCTCCAGCTCCATTTTTCTTTCTCAAGATTGCTTTGGCTATTCGGGATTTTTTGCGTTTACATAGAAATTCTGAAATTTTTTATTCTAGTTCTGTGAAAAATGCCACTAGTAGTTTGATAGAGATTGCATTGAATCTGTAGATTGCTTTGTGTAGTAGAGTCACTTTCACAATGTTGATTCTTCCAATCCAAGAATATGGTATATCTCTCCATCTATTTGTATCATCTTTTATTTCTTTCATAAGTGTCTTATAATTTTCTTCATACAGGTCTTTTGTCTCCTTAGGTAGGTTTATTCCTCGATATGTTATTCTTTATGTTGCAATGGTAAATTAGAGTGTTTTCTTAATTTCTCTTTCAGATTTTTCATCATTAGTGTATAGGAATGCCAGAGATTTCTGTGCATAAATTTTGTATCCTGCTACTTTACCAAATTCTTTGATTAGCTCTAGTAGTTTTCTGGTAGCATCTTTAGGATTCTCTACGTATATCATGTCATCTGCAACAGTGACAGCTTTACTTCTTCTTTTCTGATTTGGATTCTTTTATTTCTTTTTCTTCTCTGATTGCTGTGTCTAGAACTTCCAAAACTATGCTGAATAAGAGTGGTGAGAGTGGGCAACCTTGTCTTGTTCCTGATCTTAGTGGAAATGGTTTCAGTTTTTCACCATTGAGGACGATGTTGGTTGTGGGTTTGTCATATATGGCCTTTATTATGTTGAGGAAAGTTCCCTCTATGCCTACTTTCTGCAGGGTTTTTATCATAAATCGGTGTTGAATTTGTCAAAAGCTTTTTCTGCATCTATGGAGATGATCATATGGTTTTTCTCCTTCAGTTTGTTGATATGGTGTATCACGTTGATTGATTTGCGTATATTGAAGAATCCTTGCATTCCTGGAATAAACCCCACTTGATCATGGTGTATGATCCTTTTAATGTGCTGTTGGATTCTGTTTGCTAGTATTATGTTGAGGATTTTTGCATCTATGTTCATCAATGATATTGCCCTGTAGTTTTCTTTCTTTGTGACATCTTTGTCTGGTTTTGGTATCAGGGTGATGGTGGCCTCATAGAACGAGTTTTGGAGTGTTCCTCCCTCTGCTATCTTTTGGAAGAGTTTGAGAAGGATAGGTATTAGTTCTTCTCTAAATGTTTGATAGGATTTGCCTGTGAAGCCATCTGGTCCTGGGCTTTTGTTTGTTGGAAGATTTTTAATCACAGTTTCCATTTCAGTGCTTGTGATTGGTCTGTTCATATTTTCTATTTCATCCTGGTTCAGTCTCGGCAGGTTGTGCATTTCTAAGAATTTGTCCATTTCTTCCAGGTTGTCCATTTTATTGGCATAGTTGCTTGTAGTAATCTCTCACAATCTTTTGTATTTCTGCAGTGTCAGTTGTTACTTCTCCTTTTTCATTTCTAATTCTATTGATTTGAGTCTTCTCCCTTTTTTTCTTGATGAGTCTGGCTAATGGTTTATCAATTTTGTTTATCTTCTCAAAGCACCAGCTTTTAGTTTTATTGATCTTTGCTATCACTTCCTTCATTTCTTTTTCATTTACTTCTGATCTGATCTTTATGATTTCTTTCCTTCTGCTAACTTTGGGTTTTTTTTGTTCTTCTTTCTCTAACTGCTTTAGATGCAAGGTTAGGTTGTTTATTTGAGATGTTTCCTGTTTCTTAAGGTAGGATTGTATTGCTATAAACTTCCCTCTTAGAACTGCTTTTGCTGCATCCCATAGGTTTTTGGTCGTCGTGTCTCCATTGTCATTTGTTTCTAGGTATTTTTTGATGTCCTCTTTGATTTCTTCAGTGATCACTTCGTTATTAAGTAGTGTATTGTTTAGCCTCCATGTGTTTGTATTTTTTACAGATCTTTTCCTGTAATTGATATCTAGTTTCATAGTGTTGTGGTCGGAAAAGATACTTGATACGATTTCACTTTTCGTAAATTTACCAAGGCTAGATTTGTGACCCAAGATATGATCTATCCTGGAGAATGTTCCATGAGCACTTGAGAAAAATGTGTATTCTGTTGTTTTTGGATGGAATGTTCATAAATATCAATTAAGTCCATCTTGTTTAATGTATCATTTAAAACTTGTGTTTCCTTATTTATTTTCATTTTGGATGATCTGTCCATTGGTGAAAGTGGGGTGTTAAAGTCCCCTACTATGATTATGTTACTGTCGATTTCCCCTTTTATGGCTGTTAGTATTTGCCTTATGTATTGAGGTGCTCCTATGTTGGGTGCATAAGTATTTACAATTGTTATATCTTCTTCTTGGATCGATCCCTTGATCATCATGTAGTGTCCTTCTTTGTCTCTTGTAATAGTCTTTATTTTAAAGTCTATTTTGTCTGATATGACAATTGCTACTCCAGCTTTCTTCTGATTTCCATTTGCATGGAATATCTTTTTCCAGACCCTCACTTTCAGTCTGTATGTGTCCCTAGGTCTGAAGTGGGTCTCTTGTGGTCAGCATATATATGGATCCTGTTTTTATATCCATTCAGCCAGTCTGCGTCTTTTGGTTGGAGCATTTAATCCATTTACATTTAAGGTAATTATCGATATGTATGTTCCTCTTCCTATTTGCTTAATTGTCTTGGGTTTGTTATTGTAGGTGTTTTCCTTCTTGTGTTTCCTGCCTAGAGAAGTTCCTTTAGCATTTTTTGTAAAGCTGGTTTGGTGGTGCTGAATTCTCTTAGCTTTTGCTTGTCTGTAAAGGTTTTAATTTCTCCATCAATTCTATATGAGCTCCTTGCTGGGTAGAGTAATCTTGGTTGTTGGTTTTCCCCCTTCATCACTTTAATTATGTGCTGCCACTTCCTTCTGGCTTGCAGCCTTTCTACTGAAAGATCAGCTGTTAACCTTATGGGGATTCCCTTGTGTATTATTTGTTGTTTTTCCCTTGCTGCTTTTAATGTTTTTTCTTTGTATTTAATTTTTGATAGTTTGATTAATATGTGTCTTGGAGTGTTTTTCGTTGGATTTATCCTGTATGGGACTCTCTGTACTTCCTGGACTTGATTATTTCCTTTCCCATATTAGGGAAGTTTTCAACTATAATCTCTTCAAATATTTTCTCAGTCCCTTTCATTTTCTCTTCTTCTTCTGGGACCCCTATAATTCGAATGTTGGTGTGTTTAATGTTGTCCCAGAGGTCTCTGAGACTGTCAATTCTTTTCATTCTTTTTTCTTTATTCTGCTCTGCAGTAGTTATTTCCAGTATTTTATCTTCCAGGTCACTTATCCGTTCTTCTGCCTCAGTTATTCTGCTATTGATCCCTTCTAGAGAATTTTAAATTTCATTTATTGTGTTGTTCATCATTGTTTGTTTGCTCTATAGTTCTTCTAGGTCCTTGTTAAACGTTTCTTGTATTTTCTCTATTGAATTTCCAAGATTTTGGATCATCGTTACTATCATTATTCTGAATTCTTTTCAGGTAGACTGCCTATATCTTCTTCATTTGTTAGATCTGGTGGGTTTTTACCTTGCTCCTTCATCTGTTGTGTGTTTTTCTGTCTTCTCATTTTGCTTATCTTACTGTGTTTGGCGTCTCCTTTTTGCAGGCTGCAGGTTCGTAGTTCCCGTTGTTTTTTGTGTCTGTCCCTGTTGGTTAAGGTTGGTTCAGTGGGTTGTGTAGGCTTCCTGGTGGAGGGGACTAGTGCCTGTGTTTTGGTGGATGAGGCTGGATCTTGTCTTTCTGGTGGGCAGGTCCACGTCTGGTGGTGTGTTTTGGTGTGTCTGTGTCCTTATTATTCTCTGCTAATGGTTGGGGTTGTGTTCCTGTCTTGCTAGTTGTTTGTCATAGGGTGTCCAGCACATTAGCTTGCTGGTCATTGAGTGAAGCTGGGTCTTGATGTTGAGATGGAGATCTCTGGGAGATTTTCGCCATTTGATATTACATGGAGCTGGGAGGTCTCTTGTGGACCAGTGTCCTGAACTTGGCTCTCCCATCTCAGAGGCACAGCCCTGACTCCTGGCTGGAGCACCAAGAGCCTTTCATCCACACGGCTCAGAATAAAAGGGAGGAAAAATAGAAAGAGAGAAAGATGATAAAAAAATAAAATAGTAAAATAAAGTTACTAAAATAAAAAATAATTATTAAGAAAAAAAATTTTTAAGTAAAAAAAAAAAAAATGGACGGACAGAATCCTAGGACAAATGGTAAATGCAAAGCTATACAGACAAAAATCAAACACAGAAGCATACACATACACACTAAGAAAAAGAGAAAAAAGGGGAACAAAATATATCTTTGCTCCCAAAGTCCACCTCTTCTATTTGGGAAGATTTGTTGTCTATTCAGGTATTCCACAGTTGCAGGGTACATCAAGTTAATTGTGGAGATTTAATCTGCTGCTCCTGGGGCTGCTGGGAGAAATTTCCCTTTCTCTTCTTTTTTTCTCGCAACTCCCAGGGTTCAGCTTTGGATTTGGACCCGCCTTTGCATGTAGGTCGCCTGAGGGCATCTCCTCTTCGCTCAGACAGGACGGGGTTAAAGGAGCAGCTGATTCGGGGGCTCTGGCTCACTCAGGCAGGGGAGAGGGAGGGGTACGGATGTGGCCTCTGGGGCGGCAGAGGCCAGTGTGCGGTTGCACCAGCCTGATGCGTGCTGTGCGTTCTCCCGGGGAAGTTGTCCCTGGATCCCGGGACCCTGGCAGTGGCAGGCTACACAGGCTCCTGGGAGGGGAGGTGTGGAGAGTGACCTGTGTTTGCACACAGGCTTCTTGGTGGCGGCAGCAGCAGCCTCAGCGTCCCATGCCCAACTCTGTAGTCTGCACTGATAGCCGCGGCTCATGCCCAACAAGACAGATTAAATTTTAAAGGACAATAGTTACACTAGTCTCTGGCTCAGAGCTGTTGTTTCGTAGAATCCCTTTAAGTGAAAGCCAAACGCAGCTTGCTGTTTGCCAAGTGGAGTGAGACTTGTGATACAGGAGACTCCTAGAGGATATATCTAGGGGCCATCAAAGTGTGGCAACGCCGTATGTGTTTTGTGGGTACCACAAGGAGCTTTGATTCCTCATACTTAGAAAACACGTGAACAAAAACCTGTAGCTGTCCATTTCCCATTTTCCCTACTGACTTCCTCCCCTCTTCCTTGACAATTAGAATGCTAGGTTCCTTGTAATAAAAACCTGCCAGGGAATTGCACTCAGACTGAGAAAATAAACTTCAGGTAAAAATAGTGAAAAATCTAGTAGTTGGCAAGACTCCCACTGCCTGTTTTCATATGAATTTTACATTTTTAAAGGGTTGTAGAAAACAACAAAGCATATATGACAGATACCTAATGTGACCCTCAAAGCCTAAAATGCTTTCCTAACTGGCCCTTTACAGAAAAAGTTTGCTGGTCCCTAGGGTCTCATATTAGACAACAACCTAGAAGCAAAAAACATTGAAGGAAAAGAGCAACATGAAAGATAGGCAAGAACCTTAACAAGCAGAAATAATACCTAGGGAAATAATGCAGAGGGGACAGAAAGAACTTTGAGTAAGCATAATTAGTATTATATGTAATAATAATTAGTAATTATAATAATTAGTTTTAGGGCTTCCCTGGTGGCGCAGTGGTTGAGAGTCCGCCTGCCGATGCAGGAGACACGGGTTCGTGCCCTGGTCCGGGAGGATCCCACATGCCGCGGAGCGACTGGGCCCGTGAGCCATGGCCGCTGGGCCTGTGCGTCCGGAGCCTGTGCTCCGCAACGGGAGAGGCCGCAACAGTGAGAGGCCCGCATACCGAAAAAAAAAAAAAAAAAAAAAAAAAAAAAAAAAAAAAAATTAGTTTTATATGTAATTCTTGGATAGTGTTATATATGATAATCTTCAAAGAGATTTGAGAGATTGCACTAATTTAAACAATGCAAACTGTTATGAAGAAGTATCTTGAAAATAAAAAATAGTTGCTAAAGTAAAAATCTGTTTTAGGCCAAGTAGTTGAATAAACATGACTGAAAATCAAATTACTGACCTAGAATTTTGAGCTAAGGGGTACTTCCAGAATCTTATGAGAAGAGATCAAATAGGTGGAAATAATGAGAAAAGAGACATAGACGCTCCAGGTAAATACCATCCATTTAAAATAAAACTTGATGAGTTTAGGAGCCATATAGAGAGAGAATTCACCATTGACTATCCAGCATACATCACAGTGTCAGGTGCGTGGTAAGTGATCAATATTTTCAAATGAATGAATGAATGCATGTATGTGTGTATGAGTTCCAGAAGGTGAGAACAGAAAAAGCTGAAGAAAGGAAATAATAGGAAAAAAATTCTGATGAAAGACTGATCTCATATTAAAAAGCCTAAGTACTGAGAAAAAATAATGGAAAAGGAGACATTTGAAAAATAACTCCTGACAAAATTTATGTAATGCCAGGATAAAAAGATAATCTCAAAATATCTAAAGAGAAACAATTACCTATAAGGGGAAAATCACATTGGTCTCAGACTTCTCTGTACATTGGGATGCTAAAAGATACTGTTATTTTTAAAGTTATGAAGAGAAATTGTTTTGAATTCAGAATTCTATCTTGAGTTAAATGATCATTTGAGAGTGAGTACACAATAAAGGCATTTTAGAAATTCTAGAACATGGAAGGATTTGGGAATTAACTGTCAGATACTATGCACTCAACAACATGAAATCAAATTATGTGATGAAAAACGGTTGACAGGGAGAAACAGACTTGCGCTCATAGCTAAGTATTTGAACACAGCTCTTTCAAAAATTATTAGATGAAGAGTTCAAAATTGAGGACACGTGAATCATACAATTCAAAAACTTTAATAGTTATAGAGAATTTATTTTCAAATACAATGAAAAAATGACTATAAAGCAGGTCACAAAGAAGTCATATAGGCTCCATTCTGTTATCATAGCACAATAAACTAGAAATTAACAGGTGTGTTTAGCAACCAGTAAAAATCAGATACAAAAGAAAACTGTCGTGATGCTTTCATTAAAAGAAAAATGAAATTTCAAGAAAGAATTTCTGTATTATTTAAGCTGTTCCAGATTATACAGAAATCTGAAACACTTCTCAATTTGGTCTCTGAGACTAGCATAATCCTTATTCCAGAATGTTGTCTATCAAATATAATGATAGATCAGTCTCACTTAGGAACAAATGTAATCATTGAAAAGAACATTCACAAATTAAATACAAAAGAATTTGGTCATGGCAAAGAAGGGTTTATCCAAAGAACACAAAATAATCTATTAATGTAACTCAATACATTAGGAATCTATTAATGTGACTTTTATAAAAGGCAGATTAAATGAGGAAAAATCACATGATCGTCTCAACAGATGCTGGAAGCATTTTTCCTAAAATGTAATGCTCATTCCAGATTTAAATCTTGTCAGGCTGGGAATAGAAAGACTGTTTTCAACTTGACTAAGGACATCTACCAGAAAATTTTCAGCAGATGTTCACATTCACAATCATTTAACCACAAGAACTAGAAATATTAGGGAGAGACAACACAGTCGTTATTTCAGGTAATGTGATTGTGGAGATAGTACCTCCAAGAGATTCAAGTCAAAAGCTATTAGAAATCATAAGAGGTAGTTTTGCTTAATAGTTCAACATACAAAAATCTGTAGCTTTCTATCAACTGGTATGGGCCAATTGGAAATGTAATTTAAAAAATCCTATTTGCAATAAAAATCTGAACTATATACTATTTAGGAATAAACAGTGGGAAAGTGTAAGATCCATATGAGGAAAATTATGCATTTTAACGAAGGATGTAAAACACTTGAATAAATAGTTTATGTTCTTTTTGTAAAACCTCAGTATTGGGCGTCCCTGGTGGTGCAGTGGTTGAGAGTCCGCCTGCCGATGCAGGGGATACGGGTTTGTGCCCTGGTCCGGCAAGATCCCACATGCCGCAGAGTGGCTGGGCCCGTGAACCATGGCCGCTGAGCCTGTGCGTCCGGAGCCTGTGCTCCGCAACGGGAGAGGACACAATAGTGAGAGGCCCGCATACCGCAAAAAAATAAAAAACAAAAAAACCCACCTCATTATTGTCCAGATGTCAGTTATCTTCAAATGAATTCATAAATTAATTAAAACCCCAGTGGGGTTTCATTACTTAGTATTGACTGTGAGAGAAATTAAATGTAACAGCGGCTTAAGATTGAAGTGTCTTTCTTGTAAAAGTTCAGGTGGGCAATACAAGGCTGGTGCTGCCCTTCCAGGTGTCAGAGTCTGAGGCTCCCTCTATATTGTTGTGCCACCTTCCAAAATCTCTAATCTCCAATCATCCTGTCTATATTCCAGTCAGTGGAGAGGAAGAAAAGAAGAAAGTCACACATCTTCAGTTTGAGAACAGGTCCCAGAAATTGTACCTACATTTCTATATTAATCTTTTCGATGGAAATAGTAAACAATCTATAATAGGAATAGAAAAGAGTTTATTTGAGCCAAACTGCGGACTGGAAAGACAGATTCTGAGCCTGAGAGACACAGATTCAAGAAGCATTTTTAAAAAATTGGAGTATAATTGCTTTACAATGTTGTGTTACTTTCTGCTGTACAGTGTATCATCTATATGTATACAAGTATCCCCTCCCTCTAGGCCCTCCCCCCTCATCTCACCCATCTAGGTCATCTCAGCACCGAGCTGAGCTCTCTGTGCTATATAGCAGGTTCCCATTAGCTATTTTACACATGGTAGTGTATTTATGTCAAACCTAATCTCCCAATTCATCTCAACCTCCCCTCCCCCCACCCCATGTCCACATGTCCATTCTCTACGTCTGCGTTTCTATTCCTGCCCTGCAAATAGGTTCATCTGTGCCATTTTTCTAGATTCCAAATATATGCATTAATACAAGATATTTGTTTTTCTCTTTCGGACTTACTTCACTCTGTATGACAGACTCTAGGTCCACCCACATCTCTTCAAATGACCCAATTTCATTTTTTTTTATGGCTGAGAAATAGTCCATTATATATATATGTACCACATCTTCTTTATCCATTCATCTGTCGATGGACACTTAGGTTGCTTCCATGTCCTGGCTGTTGTAAATAGAGCTGCAATGAACATTGGGGTGCATGTGTCTTTTTTTTTTTTTTTTTTTTGCGGTACGCGGGTCCCTCACTGCTGTGGCTTCTCCCGCCGCGGAACACAGGCTCTGGATGCGCAGGCCCAGCGGCAATAGCCCAAGGGCTCAGCCGCTCCGCGGCATGTGGGATCTTCCCGGACCGGGGCACGAAACCGTGTCCCCTGCATCGGCAGGCAGACTGTCAACCACTGAGCCACCAGGGAAGACCGCATGTGTCTTTTTGAATTATGGTTTTCTCAGGGTATATGTCCAGTAGTGGGATTGCTGGGTCATATGGTAGTTACATTTTTAGCTTTTTAAGGAACCTCCATCATGTGCTCCACAGTGGCTATATCAGTTTACATTCCCATCATCAGTGCAAGAGGGTTCCCTTTTCTCTGCACCCTCTCCAGCATTTATTGTTTGTAGATTTTTTGTTGATGGCCATTCTGACCAGTTTGAGGTGATACCTCATTGTTTTTTTTTTTTTTTTTTTTTTTTTTCGGTACACGGGCCTCTCACTGTTGTGGCCTCTCCTGTTGCGGAGCACAGGCTCCGGAAGCGCAGGCTCAGCGGCCATGACTCACGGGCCCAGCCGCTCCGTGGCATGTGGAATCTTCCTGGCCCGGGGCATGAACCCGTGTTCCCTGCATCAGCAGGCAGACTCTCAACCACTGCGCCACCAGGGAAGCCCCTCATTGTAGTTTTGATTTGCATTTCTCTAGTAATTAGCAATGTTGAGCATCTTTTCATGAGCCTCTTGGCCATCTATATGTCTTCTTTGGCGACATGTCTATTTAGGTCTTCTGCCCATTTTTTGATTGCGTTCTTTGTTTTTTTGCTATAGAGCTGCATGAGCTGTTTGTATATTTTGGAGATTAATCCTTTGTCCATTGCTTCATTTGCAAATATCTTCTCCCATGTTGTGGGTTGTCTTTTCGTCTTGTTTATGGTTTCCTTTGCTGTGTGAAAGCTTTCTTTTTTTTTTTTTTTTAAATATATTTAATTTATTTGTATATACCAGAGAAAAAGAGTAAGTGAAACTGAAGGAATTGTCAAACATCAAGGAAAGTAAATATCTTCTCACAGTAAGATACTATTTCTTGGAATATTCCTCCAGAGCTAAGAAAAAAGACTGCAAAACATGAAGGTACAGTGTCATTCTTTTTGAGAAATAATGTATATACAATAAAGTGCACAAATCTTTGTATAGGTGTCATTGGTGTTTTTAGGTTGTGTTTTAGTTGTAGACAGTTGTCTTATACTTCTTCCCAGAATCCCTCCCTTACTTTACTTCTCAACTTTCATATACTGTGAGATTTATTACATTTAGTTCTTTAGTCATAATTCCCATGAATCTTTTTTTAACATCTGTATGGATTATAATTGCTTTATAATGTTGTGTTAGTTTCTGCTGTATAACACAGTGAATCAGCTATATGCATATGTATATCCCCATATCCCCTCCCTCTTGCATCTCCCTCCCATCCTCCTTATCCCACCCCTCTAGGTGGTTGCAAAGCACCGAGCTGATCTCCCTGTGCTATGCAGCTGCTTCCCACTAGCTATCTATTTTACATTTGATAGTGTATATATGTCAGTGTTACTCTCTCACTTCATCTCAGCTTACCCTTCCCCCTCGCCATGTCCTCAAATCCATTCTCTACATCTGTGACTTTATTCATGACCTGCTCCAAAATTCGTCAGAACCATTTTTTTTGGTTGTTTTTGGATTCCGTATATATGGGTTAGCATACAGCATTTGTTTTTCTCTTTCTGACTTACTTCACTCTGTATGACAGACTAAAAACTAAAAATGGAACTACCATATGACCCAGCAATCCCACTACTGGGTATATACACTGAGAAAACCATAATTCAAAAAAAGTCATGTACCACAATGTTCATCATAGCACTATTTACAATAGCTAGGACATGGAAGCAACCTAAGTGTCCATCGACAGATGTGTGAAAGCTTTTAAGTTTAATTAGGTCCCATTTGCTTATTTTTGTTTTTATTTTTATTACTCTAGGAGGTAGGTCATAAAAGATCTTGCTGTGATTTACGTCAAAGAGTTTTTCCTATATTTTCCTCTAAGAGTTTTATAGTGTCCGGTATTACATTTAGGTCTTTAATCCATTTGGAGTTTAGTTTTGTGTATGGTGTTAGGGAGTGTTCTAATTTCATTCTTTTACACGTGGTTGCCCAGTTTTCCCAGTACCACTTATTGAAGAGGCTGTCTTTTCTCCATTTTATATTCTTGCCTCCTTTGTCATAGATTAGTTGACCATAGGTGAGTGGGTTTATCTCTGGGCTTTCTATCCTGTACCATTGATTTATATTTCTGTTTTTGTGCCAGTACCATACTGTCTTGATTACTGTAGCTTTGTAGTATAGTCTGAAGTCAGGGAGTCTGAGTCCTCCAGCTCCCCCTTTTTCCCTCAAGATTGCTTTGGCTATTCAGGGTCTTTTAAATTAGAATAAAATATTTTTATTCTAATTCTGTGAAAAATGCCATTGGTAATTTGATAGGGATTGCATTAAACCTGTAGATTGCTTTGGGTAGTATAGTCATTTTCACAATATTGATTCTTCCAGTCCAGAGGCATGGATATCTCTCCATCTTTTTGTGTCATCTTTGATTTCTTTCATCAGTGTTTTATAGTTTTTGGAGTACAGGTTTTTTGCCTCCTTAGGTAGGTTTATTACTAGGTATTTTATTATTTTTGTTGCTATGGTAAATGAGATTGTTTCCTTAATTTCTCTTTCTGATCTTTCGTTGTTAGTGTATAGGAATGCAAGAGATTTCTGTGCATTAATTTTGTATCCTGCAACCTTACCAGATTTATTGATTAGTTTTAGTACTTTCCTGGTGGCATCTTGAGGATTTTCTATGTATAGTATCATGTCATCTGCAAACAGTGATGGTTTTACTTCTTCTTTTCCAATTTGTATTCCTCTTATTTCTTTTTTCTTGTTTGATTGCTGTGGCTAGGACTTCCAATACCATGTTGAATAATAGTGGCAAGAGTGGACATCCTTGTTTCGTTCCTGATCTTGGAGGAAATGCTTTCAGTTTTGCACCATTGAGAATGATGTTTGCTGTGGGTTTGTTGTATATGGCCTTTATTATGCTGAGGTAGTTTCCCTCTATGTCCTCTTTCTGGAGAGTTTTTATTATAAATGGGTGTTGAATTTTGTCAAAAGCTTTTCCTGCATCTATTGAGATGATCATATCGTTTTTATTCTTCAATTTGTTAATATGGTGTATCACATTGATTGATTTGCATATATTGAAGAATCTTGCATCCCTGGGATAAATCCCACTTGATCATAGTGTGTGATATTTTTAATGTGTTGTTGGATTCTGTTTGTTAGTATTTTGTTGAGGATTTTTGCATCTATATTCATGAGTGATATTGGTCTGTAATTTTCTTTTTTTGTGATATCTTTGTCTGGTTTTGGTATCAGGGTGATGATGGCCTTGTAGAACGAGTTTGGGAGTGTTCCTCCCTCTGCACGTTTTTGGAAGAGTTTGAGAGGATAGTTGTTAACTCTTCTCTAAATGTTTGATAGAATTCACCTATGAATCCATCTGGTGCTGGACTTTTGTTTGTTGGAAGATTTAAAAATTTAAAATTTTAAATTACAGTTTTAATTTCACTACTTGTGATTGGTCTGTTTATATTTTCTAATTCTTCCTGGTTCAGTCTTGGAAAGTTGTACATTTCCAAGAATTTGTCTAGTTCTTCCAGTTTGTCCATTTTATTGGCATAGAGTTGCTTGTAATAGTCTCTCATGAGCCTTTGGATTTCTGTGGTAATTTCTCCTTTTTCAGTTGTAATTTCTCCTTTTTCATTTCTAATTTTATTGATTTGAGTCTTCTCCCTTTTTGTCTTGATGAGTCTGGCTAAAGGTTTATCAATTTTGTTTATCTTCTCAAAGAATCAGCTTTTAGTTTTATTGAACTTTGCTATTGTTTTCTTCATTTCTATTTCATTTATTTCTGCTTGATCTTTGTGATTTCTTTACTTCTACTACTAACTTTGGATTTTCTTTCTTCTTCTTTTTCTAGTTCCTTTAGGTGTAAGGTTAGATTATTTATTTGAGATTTTACTTGTTTCTTGAGGTGAGCTTGAATTGCTATAACCTTCCCTCTTAGAACTGCTTTTGCTGCATCCCATAGGTTTTGGATCATTGTGTTTTTACTGTCATTTGTTTCTAGGTTTAAAAAAATTTTTTTGATTCCTTCAGTGATCCCTTGGTTATTTAGCAGTGCACTGTTTAGCTTCATGTGTTTGTGTTTCTTACAGTTTTTTTTTCCTGTAATTTATTTGTAATCTCATAGCATTGTGGTCAGAAAAGATGTTTGATACGATTTCAGTTTTCTTAAATTTTCCAAGGCTTGATTTGTGTTCCAAGATGTGATATATTCTGGAGAATATTCTGTGTGCACTTGAGAAGAAAGTGTATTCTTCTGCTTTTGGGTAGAATGTCCTATAAATATCAATTAAGTCTATCTGGTCTACTGTGTCATATAAAGCTTATGTCTCCTTATTAATTTTCTGTCTGGATGATCTGTCTATTGGTGTAAGTGAGGTGTTAAAGTCCCCCACTATCATTGTGTTACTGTCAATTTCCCCTTTTATGGCTGTTAGCATTTTTCTTATGTATTGAGGTGCTCCTATGTTGGGTGCATATATATTTATAATTGTTCTGTGTTCTTCTTGGATTGATACCTTGATCATTATCATTATGTAGTGTCCTTCCTTATCTCTTGTAATAGTCTTTTTTTTAAGTCTATTTTATCTGATATGAGTATTGCTACTCCAGCTTTCTTGTGATTTCCATTTGCATGGAATATCTTTTTCCATTTCCTCACTTTCAGTTTGTATGTGTCCCTAGGTCTGAAGTAGGTCTCTTGTAGACAGCATATATACAGGTCTTGTTTTTGTATCCATTCAGCGAGCCTGTGTCTTTTGGTTGGAGCATTTAATCCATTTACATGCAAGGTGATTATCAATATGTATGTTCTTATTACCATTTTCTTAATTGATTTGGGTTCGTTTTTGTGGGTCTTTTTCTTCTCTGGTGTTTCCTGACTAGAGGAGTTCCTTTAACATTTGTTGTAGAGCTGGTTTGGTGGTGCTGAATTCTCTTAGCTTTTGCTTGTCTGTAAATCTTTGGATTTCTCCGTCGAATGTGAATGAGATCCTTGCTGGGTAGAGTAATCTTGGTCGTAGTTTTTTCCCTTTTATCACTTTAAATATATCCTGCCACTCCTCAAGAAGCATTTGAATTGTGTTCCACTGAACTGCAAAATGGAGGGAGGTTTACAAAGGCAAAAAACACAAAATTACATAAATTGTCAAAAATTACAATTGGAGCTGGCAAGAAGTAACTGTTTGTTAAGCAAGGAATGATTAGGGGCTGAAATGTTTTCATAGTTACAAAAGGAGAGCTTGATACCACAAGGTTGCAGTTGGCAGCTGCTAGCAGATATTGTTTTGAGAATGGCTGGTGGTGTCCTTGAGTATGATACAGTTCCTTTAGTATGATACAGTTCCAAAAATTCAAGTTCTCAGTGATGAAGAAACATGTCTGATACCACATCCACAATGACCACCAGCTCCATTTTGAATGCTTGAACCACAGTTACTCTATTTTGATTTTTAAATGCATTTTTTGGTAATGTTTAAAGCAGATGTACAATGCATGTTTAATAGGCTGCAAACTGGCAGTTTTGGTTAGCCTAAAGTTCAAGTTAAATCATGTATAAGCCAGAATAACTTCTCCATACCTCAGTATGTGAAAATTACTTCCATTGATCCCACTGCTTAAAACACCAACATGAACACACCTGCCAAAAAGGCAGGGAATTGTATATATTCTATATGGTCATATTTCCAGTAAAAAGCAGCAGTATATTAATAGGAAAGGTGAAAATGGATATTGGGGTACTATTAGCAGTATGTGCCATTTAAGCTGATTCAGAAATTCATACACAAAGTAAATAACCAAGAAAAACAATCTTGAAAAAAAGAGCAATGAGGAAAATTTGGCTTATGTTTCTTACTAGAGAGGAACAACAAAACTACAATAATATATTAAAGATCAATAGATCAATGGAATAGATTCATTAAACAGACTATACTATGCAGATACATAATATATGATAAAGATACCATTTTGAACCATAGGTAAAAGACAAAATACACAGAATGATTTGGAGACAGTAGAATAGTTACATTGGAGGAAGGTAAATGCCTAATGTCACTCTATACACAAAATAAATTTCAAATGGATTAAAGAGACAAAGGTTAAAAAAAAACTACACAAGTACTAAAATAAAATATATGAAAATCATTTATAATTTTGGGGTGGAAGTCTTTCTAAGCAAGATATAAAGCCCAGAAGACATAAGGAAAAATATTGACAAATTTGGGACATGAAAGAAACTATTGCAGGGTGAAAGACAACCTAAATGAAGTTGAAAGAAGAGTGACAGAAGGGGAGAAAATATTTGCAATATGTATAAGAGATCAGAAATTAAGTGAAAGAGCTCTAATTTATCAACCATTGGGTTGATAAATATTCAAATATTTATAATGGCCACTATGGGTGAGGAAAGTAGGCCCTTTCTCAGATGGTTGATGGCTGAATAAATTGATTCACCTTTTTTAGGAGGGAAATTTGGAAGTAACTTGCAAAATTTAAAATGCACATATAATTTGATCCAGCCATCTTACCTATAAATAGCTATACATTTGCCTGAAATCTGAAATACATGTGAATGCAAAGATAACTTATTTCATCTAATCTAAAATGTATTGAGGTTGATGCTTTTTTACTAATACCAGAAGGTATCAAAAAAATACCACCTGGCTGACAGCAATCATAAGATGTCATCAATTGTAAGATGCATTCCAGTCCCAGAGATGATAAAATGTGGAGGGAAAGAGTGTGTCTAAAAATTGCTGAAGCAGAATATATCTGAAGGAATGATCTTTGCAATATTATTTGTAACAATGAGAAATTGGAAACAACCTAAATACTTAGCAATAGGGGAATTATTAAATTACTGTATAAGCACAACAGTTGAATACTATATAGCCATTAGAAAGAATGAGAGAGACCTGTATGCTTTGACATGGAAGAATCTCTAAGACATACTGTTAAGAAGATAAAAGCAAGTTACAATATAATGTATATATTAGAATTTTACATGTATATTAGAACTACATGTGTGTATATATAAATATATAAATTCCAAACTATATATTTGTATAGAAATGCATAAAATTAAAAGTAATGTATTTACATAGAAAAAGTTGGAAAGAATACGCAGTGTTTACATGTAAAGTGGGAAGTTGCATTGGGAAAGCGGTAACTTTTTGTTTTTCATTTAACCTATTTGGTTTTTCTTTTTTGTTTTTTAAACAAGGATATAATCCTATGTCATGTGTATAATGTAAATGTTTTAAACAAATCTGGAAAATCAGAGTAGTATAAAGAATAAAATAAAAAACACCTAGAATCCAACCACCCAAATAACAGCACAATTAAGTTTTTGTGTATTTCCTTCTAATCTATTTTTCTTTGCAACTAGGTAGATGTTAGTACTGTTCCTTGAGGTAAGAGGAGCAAGAAGAAGAGCAAGTTTAGGTGAGGTAGATGATAAATGGATTGGGGGCATGTTAAGTTGCTATTCCCTGTGGAATATTGAAATGGTGATATCAAATAAGCAATTGGATATGTAGGCATGGAGCTATGGGGAACTCATGATCAACTTTTATAGTATTAATGCTTTCTCTTTCAAGTGATAAGTTTTAATATTCATGTGTCTGACAAAAATAAAAATATAATTTCTTGTAGCAACATAGAGTAACACAGCTTCTTAGCCTTGGGATTCAACAGATCTTTCTTCCCTGCTGTTCCCCACTCCCTATCTCAGCTGTACCATGTTCTAGTTTTGTCCATCTTGGGAAAAACATTTAAATTAAGAAAAGCCCCAATTTTCTCATATACAAAATGAAGTACTATTATCTTCCCTGTATGATTGAAGCAAAGATTAAATGAGTGTAAGTAAACACCTAGTACTGTCTGGGGTGCTTAGTTGGCTTTCAATGTTTACATTTTAGTTTTCTTACTGTTACCTAAATGTCAGAGTTCATTTATTTATTTATTTTTAATTAGAGATAAAAGAGAAAAGGAAGTATTGGCTTGGTAAAATTTTATGTAAAATTAATACAGAAATTTAGTTTTTTTCACATTTATTTTAACTGTCTTGATCTTTCATAATGTGTTTTGAAGATTACATTACATCTACTCTTTTCTCCATAACGTTTGTGCAGGTCTTTGGTCAAAATTAATTATGACCTGATAATCTGATATAATTAAAGGGAAATAATTAATAAATGGCTCATATAACAGAAGCAATCATAATTATTCCCAATAATTTTTTCCTTTGGCATCAGAGTTCCTCAACTATCAAGGATATTCATAACCTGCTAATGTTGGAGCTCCAAACTCAGCCACCACAAAGAGTTAAATAACTCTCCTCAACTGGGGTTTGAACTGCTTGTCAGAGCTGAGGTCACTCTCACTGTTAAATGACAGATGTTTGCCTGAAAATGCCTTGTATCTCTTCTTGGGATATAAAGTTCAGTGCCTGCAACAACAGGGTGGTGTTCTTTAATAACTGTTAAATTTATTCTTTAGAGATTTTACAAAGATGTCCTATTGCTCCTGGAAGACTCCCTTGACACCCAACTCTGCATTTTCTTTTTGCATAATGCCTACAATTTAGAGCCACTAGGCTCCCTGTTGTATAGCTCCTGTAATCCTTGGTTCAGCATAACCAAAATACTCATAAATCTCCTTTTCTTTCGGTAGCTTTCTGCAGCAGCTGGGGTATGACAGTGATGTCCCTGCTCTATAATTTCAGACAGCCCATGGGTGAAGAGACAGACCAATCCAGAGCTACTACGTCAGATAAAGTGATGTTGTTTGTACAACTCAGTGTCCTCAAGAGGTAGTCATGTAATACTCCCAATTTGTATTCTGCATAAAACTCCTTTTACAAGTTATAAACTTCCTACAGGGAACAGACGTATCCAGCTAAAGGATGCTGAACATATGACTAAGTAATGTAATTTTAAACCCAAAAGGAATGGGCTAAATCTTTTCCATCCTAGAAGCTGAAAGCTATAAAAGAACCCACAGTTTCTATTTAAGAGTGACATTCTTCAATTTGGAATTCTAATCAAGCAATGTGTTCCTAAGACCCTGTGTTTTGTATTCGGTGCTAGGAATATGACTGATTAATATAAATATTTGAATTGTGCATATCATGAGACTTTATTCATAGTTATAACAAAAATCTAATTATTGTTTTATTATTTGTGTTTTATTGACTTACATTTCAGGCAGCTATTAAATGATCCTATTATCACATTAATCACATTAGAGAAATCTTGACTAAATTATATACTTGTGTTTTTATTTGCATGGTACTTCTTAATTCTTCTATCATTTGAGATCAGGGATTCTTAATCTTGGCACTGTTGACATTCTGGAGAGTGTAATTCTTTGTTGTGAAAGGCTCTCCTGTGCATTATAGGATGCTTAGCGACATCCATGGCCTCTGCTTCATAGATTCCAGTAGCATAGTGCCTGTCGTGACAGTCAAAAATGTTTCCAGTCATTGACAAATGTCCCTTTGGAGGCAAAACCTCTCCCAGTTGAGAACCACTGGTCTAGATATATTAAAAACAGTTTGGTGTGGAATTTGAACTCTAAATGTTTTGCTTGAGTGTATTAGGATTAAAAAAAAAGCCTCCTTAGATTCAGTGGTTCTAGGAAGCATTCGCAGGCTTTTTGACCTTTTCTCCCTCTACTCACCAATAGATGTGCTGTAGATATTTCTTTCTCCACCCTATCCTGGAGTCCTCCACTTCCCAGAAAGGTCTGTGTCTTACTCTTTCTTCCACCTCCAGCTTCTAACACAATGCCTTGCACATGGTAGGCGCTCAGAAAAAAAAAATGAACTGATTGTATGAATGAATGTTCTAGTTATTTTTCTCTTGGAAGTATATGTCCATAAATACACAGACCTTTCTGAGAATAGATGTGTCTAGCTATGTTGTTTTGTGTTACCTACTTTTTATAGGTCTGCATGTTCATGAAACATTATTTACTCACCTCACATTCACTGAGTGCTTACTAGGTGCCAGACATTAATACTAGGAGCTGAGGATACAGTTATAAACAAATGGACATAATCCTTGTCCTCAGGAGTCTTACAGAGGGCTAAGGGGTGATTACAATTCAGGAGTGACCTACTCAGGTCTGTCTGACAGCGCTGGTTTCCAAACAAATCAAAATTGTACATGACTAGAAACCACCTCTGGATACATGGCATGTTAGAAATGTGGTCTGTAGACTTCCAGGGTTTCCCTTCTGCTTCAGAGATCCTAAATTATTTCTTTTAGCTTTTCCCACACTCCAAAACACCAGAGGAGGAAGTCTGGAGTCAACAGCGGTGGGGTTATCTTTGGGAAGTAATGAAGAGTCAGAGCTCTGTTCTTCAGAACACAGGAGGCCTGCCAGGAACCTAGAGAGGCAGCATTCCAAGGAAGCACAAGATTTTGAGTGAGAAAAGAAAGTGCTGAATAGCTTTCTTTCTCCTCTAGTTACAGATGCATCCCTAAGTTTCATTAGGCTCAGTCAGCTGTCTGTGGGTACTGATGGGATACAGTAACAAACATAACTCAAGTTCTCCTGCTCTCACCCCTACCTGCTTGCTAACTTATTCTCTCTAGTTCCCTTGTATAGTCCTCACACCCACTCCAGCTCTCCACATACACCAGGGAGTATCCCACATGTTCATGAATACTTGTTCACACTGCTTTCAGTCACTGCCAGATACTGAGCTCTCCCTCTGCGTGACATCTCTGAAAGCTTCATTTGAATCTACCTTTGGTACCATGCCAGCAGTTCCATATGTGATCCTGCAGATGTCTTTCTGACCACATCTCTTACCTTCTTCATTATGCCACAGGTACACTGGCCTTCTTTCAGCTCTTCTGATACATCACACTTTGCTCCTGTCTCCTGACCATTGTGTTTAGTGTTTTCTCTGCCCAGAAAGCTCTTTGCCCAAACCATGGCCTGACTGGGTCTCTTTCCTCATCCAGTAAGGTTAAACCACAACTTTCTCAGAGAGGACTTCTCATGTAGTCATTGTCTATCCCTTTACCCTTTTACTACTCATTAGATCTAGAATCATTTTATTTATTTGCTCATCACCTGTCTCCATCACTAGAGTGTAAGCCCCATGAGAACAGGAATTCTTTCTCTTAATTCAGCCCTGGCTCCTTGGTACCTGGAATGCTGGCAGGCACTCAGTAAGTACTTATTGACATAACTAGCTAAGCAGTCAGTGCTACCACACACACATAGGAGTTCTTATGGCTGAGCTGAAGTGTGTGGCAAAAAGGGAAAGAATATGTCATCCTTATTACCATCTTATTTTATTAGGACCAGGTTTCTCAACTTCAGCACTACTGACATTTTGGACAGGATAATTCTTGGTTGTGGGGCTGTCCTCCTGCATTGTAGGATGTTTAACAGCATCCCTGGACTCTATCCACTGGATGCCACCCCTCCCCAGTTTAAGACAAGCAAAAATGTCCCCAGACATTGCCAAATATCTGCCTGGGGGCAAAATCGCCTCCGGTTGAAAACCACTTTATTAAAGAGATCCAAAGCTGGGAAACTTGAACATCTCTGTCTTACAGAGTTTTTGGAGATATAGTTTGTTATGGTCATTTTAATAATAACGCTAAGTAATGTACCCCAAACTCAGTGGTGTGCAGTGATATACATATTTTGTTTTGTTTTTGTCATGTGCCTGCAGTTTGCCTGGTATTGGTATAATATTGGCTGAGCTGGGCTAGGTTTGGCTTCAGGCTGCAGATTTGATCCAGTCTGTTCCAAATATCTCTCATTTTCCTTGGGTCAATGGCCACCTGAGTCCGTTCATGATGAAAAGGAGATGTGCAAAAAGGGAAACCCAATCATGTTAGTGTATTTCAAGCTTCTGCTTTTGTCATATTCTCAAACATATCATTGAAAAAGCAAGACACATGGCCAAAACCAAAGTCAAAGGGCAGGGAAATATACCACCTGCAGTGGGAGGTGGGGGGGATTGAGTATTTGCTGAATGATAACCCAGACGATCACACACATCTTTCAGTTTTCTCTCACAGTTCTCTATTTAGACATAGAACCAATAGATTAGAGCAGGAGACATATCTAAGTGATAATCACACTGAAATCTTCCCCGACAATTATTTTCTTAATGGGTCCTTCTTGCTTTTCCCCTCCGGATTATTTTGTTTCAGGATGATTCTTAGTTTAATTTGAATCCCTCTTAGGCTTTAAGGTAGAACACTCCTAAACAAAGTTTTGATAAAATATTTGACGTTTATGCTTTGAAGAGTCTTTGAAGAACAGAGCTATTGTTAATTTACTTTTTTATAATGTTCGGTTACACATACCATAAAGCACTTTTGGCGGTTGAATCCGTTTTGATCGTGTCTTTACTGCAAGCAACAAAAACTAACTTATGTTGCCTTAAACAAATAGGGTTTACTTTTCTCACGTAAGAAATCTGGAGTCAGACAACTACTGATGTTGGTTCAGCTGCTCCATGTTGTCTGAGTCACCCTCTCGGTCCTTCTGGCCTTTCCCTCATCATCTCAAGACACAATGGCAGCTCCAGGTAATGTATCTACATTGAAAGCAGGAAGAAGGGATAGCAGGGAAGGCAGTCTTCAGACATATCCATCTCCATTATTGGGAAAGCAAATATTTTCCTGGAAATTCTCCAGCAGACTTCTGCTTATGTCTCGTTGGCCAGAACTTATCACTTGGTCATCTCCAGCTGCTTATAGTGGAAGACGGCAAGGAAGAAGACAGCTGGCAAAGACCGTTGAGTCAGTTTTCCAGCAAGCTCTGGGGAAAGGTTTTGATATGCTATGATTCAGAGGAAAACAGTAGTTATAAATAAGTAACAATAGTAATAGCCTCAATTGGTCAAACATTGACACACCAGGGATTATGTTTGTTGCCTTGCATTTATTGTTATTTAACCCTCATCCAAACTCAGATCAGGAAAACAGAGGGGCTCAGAGTGGTTAATTAATTCCCCCAAACCCATCAAACCCCAGTACACACAGCTGGTAAATACAAGAGCTGTAATTCATGCCTAGTTCTATCTGATTCCAAAATTTGTGTCCTTAACTTTGTTCTAAGTACAGTTTAATTGCTGAATAATTTGTTTTGTTTTGTTTTGTTTTTGATGGAAATGTTTGTCATCTGTATTGTAGTGATGGTTTTATTTGTACATACATTTGTCAAAACTGAACAAATTGCATACTTTATATATGTGTGGCTTCATGTCCTTCAGTTATATCTCAATAAGGTTGGAGAAAAGTGAATGCTTAAAAAAATCATGTATTAGCACTTCTAATTCCAATCCATTACTACAGGATTCTTCCTCTCCTTTTCCCATTCTTTATTTGTATCTCATTCCTCCACAATGATTCTCTCAAATAGGTTCTTAACCTCCTTGGATCTCAACAACATCAATACATTTACTCATTGGCTCATTGCCATAACATATGCAAATAATTTTGAAATTGCTGTAACCATACCACTACCAAAACAATACTATTAGAAAAAGTTAAAATTCCTTTACAGTTCTTATTTTTAGAATATGTCTCACTGAGGATGTACAGTCCAAATACTAACCAAAAGTTAGTTGGATTAAATTTTTTCCTTCTATATAGTTATCTTACCAATTTAATATGTAGATAGGTTCATATGTTTCTTTCCTTTTTTCGAATTTTATTTAACTTTTTTTATACAGAAGGTTCTTATTAGTCATCAATTTTATACACATCAGTGTATACATGTCAATCCCAATCTCCAAATTCATCACACCCCCACCCACGCCCCTGCTACTTTCCCCCCTTGGTGTCCATATATTTGTTCTCTACATCTGTGTCTCTAGTTCTGCCCTGAAAAATGGTTCATCTGTACCATTTTTCTAGGTTCCACATATATGCGTTAATATACGCTATTTGTTTTTCTCTTTCTGACTTACTTCACTGTGTATGACAGTCTCTAGATCCACCCACGTCTCTACAAATGACCCAATTTTGTTCTTTTTTATATTCCATTGTATATATGTACCACATCGTCTTTATCCATTCATCTGTCAATGGGCATTTAGGTTACTTCCAGTACCTGGATATTGTAAATAGTGCTGCAATGAACATTGGGGTGCATGTGTCTCTTTGAATTATGGTTTTCTCTGGGTATATGCCCAGGAGTGGGATTGCTGTGTCATATGGTAGTTCTATTTTTAGTTTTTTAAGGAACCTCCATACTGTTCTCCATAGTGGCTGTATGAATTTACATTCCCACCAACAGTGCAAGAGGGCTCCCTTTTCTCCACACCCTCTCCAGCATTTGTTGTTTGTAAATTTTCTGATGTTGCCCATTCTAACTGGTGTGAGGTGATACCTCATTGTAGTTTTGATTTGCATTTCTCTAATAATTAGTGATGTTGAGCAGCTTTTCATGTGCTTTTTGGTCATCTGTATATCTTCTTTGGAGAAGTGTCTATTTAGGTCTTCTGCCCATTTTCGTATTGGGTTTTTTTTTTTTTTTAATATTGAGCTGCATGAGCTGTTTATATATTTTGGAGATTAATCGTTTGTCTGTTGATTCATTGGCAAATATTTTCTCCCATTCTGAGGGTTGTCTTTTTGTCTTATTTATGGTTTCCTTTGCTGTGAAAAAGCTTTGAAGTTTCATTAGGTCCCATTTATTTATTTTTGTTTTTATTTCCATTACCCTAGGAGGTGGATCAAAAAAGATCTTGCTGTGATTTATGTCAAAGAGTGTTCTTCCTATGTTTTCCTCTAAGAGTTTTATAGTGCCTGGTCTTACATTTAGTTCTCTAATCCATTTTAAGTTTATTTTTGTGTATGGTGTTAGGGAGTGTTCTAATTTCATTCTTTTACATGTAGCTGTCCAGTTTTCCCAGCACCACGTATAGAAGACACTGTCTTTTCTCCATTGTATATCCTTGCCTCCTTTGTCAGAGACTAGTTGACCATAAGTGCATGGGTTTATCTCTGGGCTTTCTATCTTGTTCCATTGATCTATGTTTCTGTTTTTGTGCCATTACCATACTGTTTTGATTACTGTAACTTTGTAGTATAGTCTGAAGTCAGGGAGTCTGATTTCTCCAGCTCCGTTTTTTTCCCTCAAGCCTGATTTGGCTATTTGGGGTCTTTTGTGTCTCCATACAAATTTTAAGATTTTTTGTTCTAGTTCCATAAAAAATGCCATTGGTAATTTGATAGAGATTGCATTGAATCCATAGATTGCTTTTGGTAATATAGTCATTTTCACAATATTGATTCTTCCAACCCAAGAACATGGTATATCTCTCCATCTGTTGGTATCATCTTTAATTTCTTTCATCAGTGTCTTATAGTTTTTTGCATACAGTTATTTTATCTCCCTAGGTAGGTTTATTCCTAGGCATTTTATTCTTCTTATTACAGTGGTAAATGGGAGTGTTTCCTTAATTTCTCTTTCAGAATTTGCATCATTAGTGTATAGGAATGCAAGAGATTTCTGTGCATTAATTTTGTATCCTGCAACTTTACCAAATTCATTGATTAGCTCTAGTAGTTTTCTGGTGGCATCTTTAGGATTCTCTGTGTATAGTATCATATCATCTGCAAACAGTGACAGTTTTACTTCTTCTTTTCCAATTTGTTTTCCTGTTATTTCTTTTTCTTCTCTGATTGCTGTGGCTAGGACTTCCAAAACTATGTTGAATAATAGTGGTGACGGTGGACATCCTTGTCTTGTTCCTGATCTTAGAGGAAATGATTTCAGTTTTTCACCATTGAGAATGATGTTTGCTGTGGGTTTGTCATATATGGCCTTTATTATGTTGAGGTAGGTTCCCTCTATGTCCACTTTCTGGAGAGTTTTTCTCATAAAGTCCCCTCTATGCCCACTTTCTGGAGAGTGTTGAATTTTGTCAAAAGCTTTTTCTTCATCTATTGAGATGATCATATGGTTTTTATTCTTTAATTTGTTAATATGGTGTATCACATTGATTGATTTGCATATATTGAAGAATCCTTGCATCCCTGGGATAAATCCCACTTGATCATGGTGTATGATCCTTTTAATGTGTTGTTGGATTCTGTTTGCTAGTATTTTGTTGATTTTTGCATCTATATTCATGATTGATATTGGTCTGTAATTTTCTTTTTTTGTGGTATCTTTTTCTGGTTTTCGTATCAGGGTGATGGTGGCCTCATAGAATGAGTTTGGGAGTGTTCCTTCCTCTGCAATTTTTTGTAAGAGTTTGAGAAGGATGGGTGTTAGCTCTTCTCTAAATGTTTGATAGAATTCACCTATGAAGCCATTTGGTCCTGGACTTTTGTTTGTTGGAAGATTTTTCATCACAGTTTCAATTTCATTACTTGTGATTGGTCTGTTCATATCTTCTATTTATTTCTTCCTGGTTCAGTCTTGGAAGGTTATACCTTTCTAAGAATTTGTCCATTTCTTCCAGGTTGTCCATTTTATTGGCATAGAGTTGCTTGTAGTAGTCTCTTAGGATGCTTTGTATTTCTGTGGTGTCTGTTTAACTTCTCCTTTTTCATTTCTAATTTTATTGATTTCAGTCCTCTCCCTCTTTTTCTTGATGAGTCTGGCTAATGGTTTATCAATTTTGTTTATCTTCTCAAAGAACCAGATTTTAGTTTTATTGATCTTTGCTATTGTTTTCTTTGTTTCTATTTCATTTATTTCTGCTCTGATCCTTATGATTTCTTTCCTTCTGCTAACTTTGGGTTTTGTTTGTTCTTCTTTCTCTAGTTCCTTTAGGTGTAAGGTTAGATTGTTTATTTGAGATTTTTCTTGTTTCTTGAGGTAGGCTTGTATAGCTATAAACTTCCCTCTTAGAACTGCTTTTGCTGCATCCCATAGGTTTTGGATCATCGTGTTTTCATTGTCATTTGTCTCTAGGTATTATTTGATTTCCTCTTTGATTTCTTCAGTGATCTCTTGGTTATTTAGTAACGTATTGTTTCACCTCCATGTGTTTGTGTTTTTTACGTTTTTTTCCCCCTGTAATTCATTTCTAATCTCATAGCATTGTGGTCAGAAAAGGTGCTTGATATGATTTCAATTTTCTTAAATTTACTGAGGCTTCCTTTGTGACCCAAGATGTGATTTATCTTGGAGAATGTTCCATGCTCACTTGAGAAGAAAGTGTAATCTGCTGTTTTTGGATGGAATGTCCTATAAATATCAATTAAATCTATCTGGTCTATTGCATCATTTAAAGCTTCTGTTTCCTTATTTATTTTCGTTTTGGATGATCTGTCCAATGGTGTAAGTGAGGTGTTAAAGTCCCCAACTGTTATTGTGTTACTGTCGATTTCCTCTTTTATAGCAATTAGCAGTTGCCTTATGTATTGAGGTGCTCCAATGTTGGGTGCATATATATTTATAATTGTTATATCTTCTTCTTGGATTGATCCCTTGATCATTATGTAGTGTCCTTCCTTGTCTCTTGTAATATTCTTTATTTTAAAGTCTATTTTATCTGATATGAGTATTGCTACTCCAGCTCTCTTTTGATTTCCAGTTGCATGGAATACCTTTTTCCCTCCCATCACTTTCAGTCTGTATGTGTCCGTAGGTCTGAAGTGCGTCTCTTGTAGACAGCATATAGATGGGTCTTGCTTTTGTATCCATTCAGCAAGCCTGTGTCTTTTGGTTGGAACATTTAATCCATTCACGTTTAAGATAATTATCAATATGTATGTTCCTATGACTATTTTCTTAATCGTTTTGGGTTTGTTTTTGTAGGTCCTTTTCTTCTCTGTGTTTCCCACTTAGAGAAGTTCCTTTAGCATTTGTTATAGAGCTGGTTTGGTGGTACTGAATTCTCTTAGCTTTTGCTTGTCTGTAAAGCTTTTGATTTCTCCTCGAATCTGAATGAGATCCTTGCTGGGTAGAGTAATCTTGGTTGTAGGTTCTTCCCTTTCATCATTTTAAGTATGTCATGCCAGTCCTTTCTGGCTTGTAGAGTTTCTGCTGAGAAATCAGCTGTTAACCTTATGGGAGTTCCTTTGTATGTTATTTGTCATTTTCCCCTTGTTGCTTTCAATAATTTGTCTTTGTTTTTGATTTTTGCCAATTTGATTACTATGTGTCTTGGCATGTTTCTCCTTGGGTTTATCCTGCCTGGGACTCTCTGCACTTCCTGGACTTGGGTGGCTCTTTCCTTTCCCATGTTAGGGAAGTTTTCGACTATAATCTCTTCAAATATTTTCTCAGGTCCTTTCTCTCTCTCTTCTTCTGGCACCCCTATAATGTGAATGTTGTTGCATTTTATGTTGTCCCCGAGGTTTCTTAGGCTGTCTTCATTTCTTTTCATTCTCTTTTCTTTATTCTGTTCTGCAGCAGTGAATTACACCATTCTCTCTTCCAGGTCACTTTTCTGTTCTTCTGCCTCAGTTATTCTGCTATTGATTCCTTCTAGTAGTTTTCATTTCAGTTATTGTATTTTTCATCTCTGTTTTTTTGTTCTTTAATTCTTCTAGGTCTTTGTTAAACATTTCTTGCATCTTCTCGATCTTTGCCTCCATTCTTTTTCTGAGGTCCTGGATCATCTTCACTATCATTATTCTGAATTCTTTTTCCGGAAGGTTGCCTCTCTCCACTTCATTTAGTTGTTTTTCTGGGGTTTTATGTTGTTCCTTCATCTGGTACATAGCCTTCTGCCTTTTCATCTTGTCTGTCTTTCTGTGAATGTGGTTTTTGTTCCACAGCCTGCAGGATTGTAGTTCTTCTTGCTTCTGCTGTCTGCTCTCTGGTGATGAGGCTATCTAAGAGGCTTGTGTAAGTTTTCTGATGGGAGGGACTGGTGGTGGGTAGAGCTGGCTGTTGCTCTGATGGGCAGAGCTCAGTAAAACTTTAATCCACTTGACTGCTGATGGGTGGGGCTGGGTTCCCTCCCTGTTGATTGTTTGGCCTGAGGCAACCCAACAGTGGAGACTACCTGGGCTCTGGGAGGGCTCACGCCAAGGAGTACTTCCCAGAACTTCTGTTGCCAGTGTCCTTGTCCTCATGGTGAGCCACAGCCAACCCCTGCCTCTGCAGGAGACCCTCCAACACTAGCAGGTAGGTCTGGTTCAGTCTCTGTGGGGGTCACTGCTCCTTCCCCTGGGTCCCGATGCGCACACTACTTTGTGTGTGCCCTCCAAGAGTGGAGTCTCTGTTTTCCCCAGTCCTGTTGAAGTCCTTCAGTCAAATCCCACTAGCCTTAAAAATCTGATTCTCTAGGAAATCCTCCTCCCGTTGCCGGACCTCCAGGTTTGGAAGCCTGACATGGAGCTCAGAACCTTCACTCCGGTGGGTGGACTTCTGTGGTATAAGTATTCTCCAGTTTGTGAGTCACCCATTCAGCAGTTATGGGATTTGATTTTATTGTGATTGCGCCCCTCCTACCATCTCACTGTGGCTTCTCCATTGTCTTTGGATGTGGGGTATCATTTTTGGTGAGTTCCAGCGTGTTCCTGTCAATGACTGTTTAGCAGTTAGTTGTGATTCTGGTGTTCTCACAAGAGGGAGTGAGAGCACGTCCTTCCACTCCGCCATCTTGGTTCAGGGCCCTATGCCGCTGAATAATTTTTGAAGTCAGGAATTCATAGAATTTGTTAGACTTTCAGACTTAGTGTTAATCAGTTCCTTGAACTTAGGAAGTGAGTAATGACCCTAAAATTCAGCTAGGTGGTTACCCTTAATACTTTCATTGGTTTATTCAAATATTTACTGAATAATAAACACATGTAATACACTCTGCTTGGTGCTATGTGTGAGAGAGGCATAAAAAGTGACCAGGAGATTGAAACACTGATACTCATTTATGAATTTTTCAGGCAAGTAGGGAAATATATACACAGGACAAGAATACAAGTTGGAAAGTATAAATATTAGACTGTAAGATACACAAGGAGAGTGAGCATGTCTGTTTGTGTTTCCCTCAATGTGCCCAGACCTGGTATATTCCCTTACACAGTAGGAACTCAGTAGACATTTGCTCACTTGAACTGAAAGAAAGGAACAGATAGGATGTCATTGGACTTCAGACGAAGATTTGTTCTAGTTGAAGGAATTAAGGAAGGCTTTGTGGAAGAAGTGGCATTTGACTTGGGACTTGAAAGATGCAAATGATTTGGACATAAAGAACTGGGGATAGTGGAGGTGGTGGAGAAAAAGCATTAAAGGAAGAGGTATCATCAGGAGCAAGGCACAGAGGAAATCATGGACTGTCTCTGGGGAACAGCTTGAGCCTCCACATGGCTGCAGTCTTGGGCTTGCATACGGTAGCAGAATTGGGTGGTAGCAGATCATGGAGGGCCCTGAATGCCAGACTGAAGCATTTGCAGTGTATTCTGAGGCAAGAGGGAAACAGTAGAGTGACATGAGCTGAGTCAAACTTCAGAAAGAAAAATCCGTCGGCAGTTTTAAGATGTACTGGAGTAAAGAAAAGCTGGTAGGTGGTGGAGACTGCAGATGGAAGGTTAGTGGAATATTTCAGATGGAAATTGCAAAGACCCAAAGAAGGCCTAACCCAGGCTAATAGTGGAGAGGAAGCCATAGGTGTGAACAGTGTTGCAGTTCATGTGATGCCGGGTCCTACGGAGAGGAAAAAAAGTCAAAGATTGTGTGCAATATTTTGACTTCAGTGACCGGAGAATAGAAGTACTGTTAAAAGAAATCAAGCTCACTGAAAAAAATCCTCCTATTGGCTGGCTTTTGAGGGGAAATGCTGCTGGTTTTGGTCATTTGGCGTTTGAAAGCCTTGTTGGATATCTAGGTATGAGTAAAGGATGGCTGGTGAGGGTAGGAGATTCTCGGTCAGCATGGACGCGACAGCTGAAGTCAGAGGACTGTGGCAGAAAGAGCACAGACGGGGCAGATGCTGCAAGCCGGATCCACCCAGCGAGAGGCCACCGTGCGGGGCCTCACGGTGCTTATCACTGCTAGCAGGTAGCCAGTGTTTAGATAAGAGTGGTGCTGAGTTGATGGAGGATGTTTTCGGAACCCCTAAGTTTTGGGGTGTGTGCACATGTGTGTGAGAGAAAGTGTCCTTCAGCGAGTTAGTGATTTCCAACTCTCTCCTCAGCACTTTTTGTAGTGGAAGGCAGGGGGCAGCAGAGTCTCACTTTTCAAAGGCGATTCAGGCTGTAATTTGAAAGGTTTTTTATTTTTTGTTTGTTTTTTCCTTTATCTTTTTTGTTAATGAAACCACCCCCCTTTTAAAGTTGGAGAACATAATTTGTTTCCTAAGTTGCTGTCTTTGGGTACAGAATATGAATCCGAAGCTTTAATTTGGGGGAGCATGTCTCCAAGGTGACTGTCAACATTTTTAAGGAAATGAGTCAAGAACTTATTGACTGTTGAAGGTCTGATGCTATTGCAGAGGAAGGCTTGGGGTTAGATATGTAAGGGAGAGTTTTAGCCTGAGAGCTAACTCTATTCTGAAGACAATGGTTTGCATTTAAAGAAAAAAAAAATTAGGTCTACCACAGCAACACTTTCAAGATACATTTGCTGTTATAGTTTCAGTCTATAAAAGCACAGTCCACAGTCTTTGGCTGCTGTTGGCTGGTTTTCTTGAGTCAAGTTGATCTGGGATAAGGGTGGGATATGAAGCCATATTCATAAATAGAACTTATATTTCTTTGGTTTTTAACCTGACTAACTATTGCAGTCCATCTAGTACTTTCCTTTTTTTTTTTTTTTTTTGATCATTTTACCTTTCAGTCTCCATCTACTGTCTAGTCTGCCTGTGAAGCAGGTGGTACAGAGGCTTCTCATTTCTGTTTCTAGTGCTGTGTTGTCTGTCACCAGGTGATGTCACCACTGGGCCCTGAGTGGTGGGTCCTACCATTGTCCTTCTGTGTGTACGTCATGCTGGACCCCATGCAGAGCTGTGGGGCTTGCTTCTCCCTTTGCATTTTGCTTTGTTACACAGACAAGGACCATCTCTGTCTTGCACATTACCGTATCTGTAACACCAGCACTATGCCTGCTATGGAATAAGTGCTTGATCTTTGTGTTTTTTTTGATTGTTACTGAAGAGGCACAAAAGCCTTTTCAGCTCAATGTCTTATAGAATTTTAAATAAATTAAAACAATTATTTTCAGTTCTTCTACTTTTACTTCCTCTCTTTCTAGGCATGTGTCCGTGAACATGTGTCCATGGGGATAAGTGCAAAAGAAAAACTTCCCTGGGTTCCAGGAGGAAGGAGGGGGCAGTGTGCAGATAGCTGGTGCTTAGTGCCAATATGGTCAAGTTGAGATGAGCCGGGGGCCGGTCTGCCCTGGGTATCTTTGATACTGTTCTATACTCCACACTATCTTCAATTCTTTGATTATGCCATTCCTCTTACACTTCTAGGCCTTTTGTTCATACTGTTTCCCCATTAGAATGTCCTTCTTTTCTGCTTCATGAACTTATCTTTCTTGTCCTACTTTTTCTTTTTCCCCTCACAGCATTTGTTATTTTATATCAAGTTATGTAGTTTATCTATTATGTTTGTTGTCTGTTCTCCCAACCTTCTACTAGAATGTAAGCTCCATTAGTGCAGGGTTCTTTGTTTTGTTTACTGATAGATCCCAAGCACCCTAGAATACTGCTTGGAACATATAGATACTCAATAAATATTTGTTAAATGAACAAATAGATCCTTAAAGGCTCAACTCAAAAGGTATTTCCTCAGTGAAGACTTCCATGTCTGACATCAGCCCCCAACCCTGGATAAAATTTGTTTATTTGCCCTCTATATTACCATAGAGTTTATATCTGCATTATAGCACTTACCCCATTGTATGATAGTTGCTTTATACTTCAATAAAAATGATAATTTAAAATGTAACAGAGTATGAAATTGAAAGTTTTGATTAAGGCACCAGGATGCAAGAAGTATGAAATTTCAAAGTGAGATAACATCCAAAGATGCAAATTTCCATGAGTTTCTTGACTCTTAAAAAAACCCCACCCACACTGTAATATTGAAGGATCAAGAAAGTGGAGAAGAGGAAAGGTTTTTGAGGAGGATTTCTTTTGCAAGAGCTGTGCTCTGAGTCTCTCACCCCTACCAGGAGGAGCATGGAGAGTGCTCTACCGTCAGGAGAGGGGTTTCAAAATGACTAATGGAGATAACGTGTCCCTGGCTGTTAGGGAGACAGAGTTGCTTGTGGAGTCTTGCCTAGAAATTGTAAAAGGCAAGACTGGCTGGTCAGCAGCTCTGAAGTCAGGAGCAAGGAGACACTCCCAGAGATTGTTGGGGGCAGTCAAGAGTTTCCTTTGGAGCAAATGTGAGCCATGCAGGAGACCGAACCAGCCTGGAGTCATCATTTTAAATCCTTCCCGAGATTGCTGCCTGGAGAAAGGAGGTGGCCAGCAAGAGGCCAAAAATACATTACCTTTGTCAGAAGGAGGACAGTCAAATACTCCTAAGAATGTTGAAGAATCTGTGTAATTGTTAGAGAGAAAGGGTCATCTTTAAACACCCAAAGCAAGTTTGTCCCCAAATGTAAGAAATTGTCCCTAGAGAGAATCGGTCAAAAATAAAAACTTTCTGCCCTCTACCTCTCCTCCTTCCCATTTTTAAAAAATTTTGCCTCTGACAGGGTGGGAAACCTAGTGGCAAGCTGGGGAAAAGTAGAAATGCTGGGGGCTGGGAGGAGGCACCGTGTTGAAGAGGGCAAGGATGAGAGGCCTGTCTTTCTCACTGAACACAGTCAGCATTCAGCAAAACCCTCCTCAGAAACGATGTCACGTTAAACCAGGTTAGAGATTGTACTTCTTACATGGGACTGGACATTCTGATTTCTGAATTAAGGTAGTTATTGATGACTTAAAACTATCTGAATACTCTTTTGATTACCTGGGAATCTTCAGAAATGTGATGATGTCTGACACTTTGCCCACGGCCAGTGGCAGTCCCTTCCCCTCAGCAGAAATTTTAAAGGAACAGGGGAATCAGGCTCTGTGATTACCTTCCATGGACGCTGCTTGCTCATAGCGTCAGTGACAATAATCAGATTAGCTAATTTCATTGTGTGTCCACTGTTTTCTGGGCACTATGCTAACTATTAATATATCTGTCTCATGATTCCACCCGATAACCCTATGTGATGGGAACTCTTATCATATTTAACATGCAGGAAAACTGAGGTTGAAAGAGATTAACTAATCTCCCCGAGGTTTGCACACCACTTAGAAGTAGAGTTAGTATTGGAACCCAGTTCATCTGATTATGCTTTATTCTTTACTAGCTTCACATTTCCTCAGGAACAAGCCTGCATTCATGTCCACATTCCCCACACACAGGACGAGGCCTGACTTTCAGTGCTCCACAAAAGTTTTGACTATGAACTATAGGTACATATATGTTGTTGGTAATATTTCATAGTAACATTTATACAAAATTAAGCAAAATGTAGTATGGAGGAGCTTAAGCATTAGAATCAGGGGACATGAGTTTAATCCTGGTTCTGCCTCTTCACAGCTATACTGTCTTTGAGAAAATTACTTAACCCCTTCATGCCCCAGCTTCCTCATGTGTAGAATGTAATAATAATGCCCACTTCGTTGTGTTGTGCTGAGGACCAAAGAAGATAATAACTATAAAGCACCTAACAGTACCTAGCATTTAGCACACAGTAACCACACTTGTCGTAGCATGTGGCTCAACAATATGATGACATTGACTTATTTGGGTTTTGCATTATATTAGATTTCTGAATTAGCAGAGGGAGAATTTGGTAATGGCAGACAGACCCAACTCTAAGCAAAATTGTGAAGCACACTTGAAGCTATCAGCCAATCCACATGCTGGCTGGTGCCCCATGGCTGGCTGGACACTGTCTAATTGGCATTTGTCTTCTTTCACAGAGAGTGGTACAGTATACATTGTAATTAAATTTATAAACAGAACCTATGGTATAGCTTCTCCAGGCTGCAGACTATGCTCCCATCTTTTACTCTTTTGTGACAAAGCCCAGGTCCAGACCTACTCACAACACTTAGTCTGTTTACTGTGTTGTGAATTCCCCCAGGGTGAAATATATCCTTTATTTATCTTTGCGCACTGCCTTGGTAAATGCTTATGGAAAAAAAGACTTGATTCCCACTTAACATATGTCGGTTTTAACTTTCCTTCCATGCAGAATTAAGAACATGATACAACTAGAATCATACAATTAGAAAGGACTTAGGGAAACTGTAGTCCAACCATCTCATTATTTATACATGAGGAAATTAAGCCGAAGAGAGATGAAGTGACTTGTGGAAGGTCATACACTGAGTTAATTCCAGAGCTGGATCTAGAACCCAGGTCTTCTGACTCCTATCCTGGGGCTGTTTTGCTGCTCTAGCTATTACATTTGAAAATGTGTTAATAAGATCCAACATTTATGGAGTGCTTACTATAGTCCAGGTGTAATTACTAGCCCTTTACATTTATTAACTCATTGTTTTCTCACAACAACCCTACAAGATAGGTCCTATTTTTTCTTTTGTTTTGTTTGTTTAACTATCATAGAATGGTGACAACCTACAGAGTTCATACTGTGAATCAGACAATTTGAATTAATGTTATTTAAAAGAGAGATCACTATTCTTTTTTTTTTTCCGGTACGTGGGCCTCTCACTGTGGTGGCCTCTCCCGTTGCGGAGCACAGGCTCCGGACGCGCAGGCTCAGCGGCCATGGCTCACGGGCCCAGCCGCTCCGCGGCATGTGGGATCTTCCCGGACCGGGGCACGAACCTGCGTCCCCTGCATCGGCAGGCGGACTCTCAACCACTGCACCACCAGGGAAGCCCGAGATCACTATTCTTTAACTTCAAACCCTCAGCCTTGAAATATATTTTTATCAGGGCTTAAGAGATATTATCTGAAAATTCTACTGCTAAAATTTGAGGTCGTACTGTGCAAAACCCCTCACTGCAGATGCACAGTTGAGCTAAAATGGCTTGCTTAACATCCCATGGCTCTTCAGTGACAGATCTAATACCAGAAACCAGACCTCTTTACCCTCGCTGTGCTGCTCATTCCTTTCAACCATAGCCGCACTCACTTGTTCTTTAAAGCAAGTGTCTGCACTAATGACCAGTTTAGCACCACCCAAGCTGCTGTGTAACCAGGCCCCTGACTACAGGTTTACTTCTCTCCAGGCCAAGGTATGAACAGCCACATCTGGGAAGTGAGGGGGTGCCCTGCAATGACCTCTGTGGCCTTGAGGAAACTGCCTTCTCCTGGGGTGTGGAGGGGGTGTCCTCTAAGTGTGGCATTCACAGGGGAACTGAACCACTAAGAGTTCCCTGAGGTTCATGAGGATTAAAGGGCGCAAGCAGAGATAGTGGTAGGTGGAAGCAAAACGTTCTGCCAAATGCCTTCCTGGAAAATTATTTTCCAGCTGCAGTCATATTCGCTTTTACAAGGGCATGTGCAATTGTGACCCTGCTGAGCATCCGGCTTCTCCAGCGTGGCCACAGGGCATATCTATGACTGGGCTAGAAGTTCTCTTGTGAGAAATCTGTGAGCTACATTCCCTGCCTCTCAGCCACCCCAAACCACGAGGACACTGTGGCTATCCTTGTGTGTTACCAGATAAGGGTACAGAAGGAATTAGAGAGGTGCCTGTCACTGAGTTTAAGGCTAACATAGTTGCTACAAGCTTGCCATTGAGGGCTTTACAGAGGAGATAAGCACCATCAAGTTGCAAGGCTAATTTTCCTGTCCAGTCCTGAAAAGGAACTGCCCTCAATAAATCATCTTCCTAATGGAAATGACAGAATTATTCTCCCAGGAGGGGTAAACCTGGAGGAATGCACAAACTACACATCCCTCTCAAGGGCAGTAGGAAGGAAATACAGAGCCATAGCTGCCTGGGAGGATCTAAGGCTTCCTAGGGATTTGTTCCACCTCTCCCTCTCAGGTCATTCTTTTTTTTTTTTTTTTTTTTAAGATTAAAAAAATTTAACTTATTTATTAAAAAAGCAGTTCACCCATTTCTTGCCCCCTTCCCTGAAACCATCAATCTGTTCTATTTTTTTTAACATATATATATACACACATTTCTTAGATTCCACATGTAAGAGAGATTATACAGTAGTTATCTTTCTCTCTCTGACTTACTTCACTCAGCATAATGACCTTGAGAATGATCCATGTTATCACAAATGGCAAGATTTCATTATTTTTTATGGCTGAATAATTTTCCATTATATATATATATATATATATATATATATATATATATATATATATACACACCACATTCTCTTTTTCCATTCATCCATTGATGGACACTCAAGTTGTTTCCATGTCTTAGCTATTGTAAATAATGCTGCAATGAACATAGGGATGTATCTTTTCAAGTTAGTGCTTTTGTTTCCTTCGGATAAATACCCACCAGTGGAATTGCTGGATCCTGGATCATATTGCATTTCTATTTTAAATTTTTTTTTTTTTTTGCGGTACACGGGCCTCTCACTGTTGTGGCCTCTCCCTTTGTGGAGCACAGGCTCCGGTTGTGCAGGCCCAGCGGCCATGGCTCACTGGCCCAGCCACTCTGCAGCGTGTGGGATCCTCCCGGACCGGGGCACGAACCCATGTCCCCTGCATCGGCAGGCGGACTCTCAACCACTGTGCCACCAGGGAAACCCCTATTTTTAAATTTTTGAGGAGTCTCCACACTGTTTTCCATAGTGGCTGCATCAATTTACATTCCTACCAAAAGTGCACGAGGGTTCCCTTTTTTCCACAACCTCACCAACACTTGTAATTTCTTGTCTTTTTGATGATAGGCATTTTAATCAGTGTGAAGTGAGATTTCATTGTGGTTTAGATTTGCATTTCCATGGTGATTAATTTTGAGCACTTTTTCATGTACCTGTTGTTCATCTGTATGTATTCTTTAGAAAAATGTCTATTCAAGTTCTCCATCCATTTTTAATCAGACTTCTCTTTCTTGTTGTCCAGTTGTATGAGTTCTTTATATATTTTCAATATTAACCCCTTATCAGATATATGATTTAAAAATATTTTCTCCCATTCAGTAGGTTGCCTTTTCATTTTGTTCATGGTTTCCTCTGTTGTATAGAAGCTTTTGTGTGTGTGTGTGTGTGTGTGTGTGTGTGTGTGTGTGTGTGTGTGTGGTACGCGGGCCTCTCACTGTTGTGGCCTCTCCCATTGCGGAGCACAGGCTCCGGACGCTCAGGCTCAGCGGCCATGGCTCACGGGCCCAGCCGCTCCGTGGCATGTGGGATCTTCCCAGACCGGGGCACGAACCCATGTCCCCTGCATCGGCAGGCGGACTCTCAACCACTGCGCCACCAGGGAAGCCCCTAGAAGCTTTTTAGTTTGATTGTAGTCCCACTTGTTTAATTTTGCTTTTTTTGCTTTTGCTTTTGGTGTCAAATCCAAAAAAATAATCACTCAGACTCATGTCAAGGAGATTGCTCCTTATGTTTTCTTCTCGAAGTTTTATGGTTCCAGATCTTATGTTCGAGTTTTTAATTGATTTTGAGTTAATATTTGTGTATGGTGTAAGATAGCACTTTTATGTTTGGAGTAAGCTATTTTATAGTAAACCATGTGGTAGAGACATAAGAACAGACAAATAGAAAACAACAACAACAAAAAAAAAAACAGCGTAGATAGATCCATGGATATATGGTAGCATCATAAATTGGATGGGAGATGATAGTTTGTTTGCTACAGTGTGTTTGCAATATTGCAACGCTGGCTCACCTTCACACCAACTGCATCTATAATACAGTTGGAGCTCCATTTCCCATCACGTACAAAATTGAACTCAAGATGGATTAAAGACCTAAATGTGAAATGTAGAACTATAAATCAAATAGAGTTTATTATGAATATTGATAACAAACACAGTAGTCCTTATAGTGCCTGTGAATCTCATTAATAGAAATTATAGATATTTTTCTGCCACATTAAGTTGTTGCATATATCTCATTATTACTTTGAAATTATGGTAGTTATTAGATCCATAGACATCCTCTCATTTAATGCTTTAATAAAGCAGTACACATATTACTATGTCACAAAGGGAAAAATATATTTATAACTGTATTTCAATAAATTGGTTTCCCTTGTAATTCTAAGTATTTTATTTTATGTTTTTAAGGACAATATTCTGAGCAGTCCATAGGCTTCATTAGACTGTCAAAGGGGTCTGTGGCACAAAAATGAGGTTCAGAAATTCTGAGAAAGGAGGGATGAACTATAGGTCGAGGCAGAAGCCAGACTGCAATGCACTGAGAAGGGACTCCACCTGAAAACATGAAAATGGCTGAGAAGACTGTTTTTTTGGCAGTCAAGGGAAAGAAGTGATAGGTAAAGGAGTAACAGGATCAAGAATAAAACCAGGAAGAAAAGCATGAGTGCATACATAAGTTAGGGTGAAGGATCTGTTGGAAAGGGCAAGACTGAGAGGAGAGGGGGAGAGAGAGTGTGACTGAGGTCATGAGGTCTCAGACAAAAATAGGACGAGTGAAAGCAGGAGCATGGAGGGATTAGCCTCAGAGTGGATGGGAAGGACAGGTTCAAGTTTATATACATTAGGGGAGAGAGGAAACAAGGACGTTCAATATCTGATACCTCATTTACCCTTCCAAATATTTTAGGGGAAGGGATCATTTACAAGCTTTGTGCTTAAGAGTATAAAGTTGTGGAGAATGGGAAGGTTGTTGACCAGAGGTTAAAAAAAGATTGCAGAGCAGATCTTGGGGCTCTAGTGGTCAGAACCCATTCAGCTGTAGTGAAGTCAGCACATCAAAGTGAGAAGAGAGACATACAGCTCAAAGCTGTTGTGAGTGGAACTCAGGAGTGCCGTTAAAAACATAGTGACCAGCAACCTTCTTTTTTTTCCCTGTGAAGGTGAAAACACTTTGCTTTAATCAATGATAACATTCTTTTTGTACGTCATTTTAAAAGCTTTTATTTTTAAAAACCTTTAGGTTTTTATGTCTGATGCCCTCCTTATTGAAATAAGGAGCAGAAAACATGGATGTTTGGACTAGGAAACATGGTCATGAACTAGGAAACACGGTCATGAACTAGGAAACACGACTGAAACCTAACAAACATTTATTTTTTAAGGGAATAGCATTAACGTATAGCAAAACATCCTATATTTTATATATTATTTTACAGTTAAAAATACTTTTCTTCTTTGGAAATGCTCTTGTCTTTGGACCAAAAGTAATAAAACATAAAGGACTTAGTAATACTTAATTATTTTAGAGTTTTGATTTTGGAAAATAAATTTAACAATGACATCAAAGAGTTAAAACCAATTTCTTTGTTAATATTCTGATGAAAAAAATTCTGTAAGAATCATAATAAAGTTTTTTTTGTTCCAGTCTATATATTTGCTTACAGAGAAGACTGAACACATTAAAATCTTTTGCTTAATATATTGATTTTGTTATTTGTGTTTTAACTATTTGAAAAGCATCTTAAAAATTTATTCAAATGGGAAAAAGAAGAATACATCAAACCGGAGCCAGCTATCTCTATTAATTAGTGTAAGCTTTTGTAAAAAAGAAAATGAAGACTTTAAAAACCTAATTGGAGACTCTAAATAAAAGAAACCAATTTTTAAGCAGCCATAAGAGAACCTTCACTACATATGAGTCCCTTCAAAATGGTCACCTTGGAAATGCAGACATCTATTCTAATGATGTTATCCTTACATTATTTATAGAACACATCTTTTAGAATTTCCTCTGAATCCTGTTGCACTTTTTATTGTTGTTGGTAATTATATTAGTCAAACTGACACATAAAATTCATTATAACGATGTTTTCAGTAATGGAAAAATCTTCCATTTTGGGGAGGTAAGTTTGATTTAGAAATAGCAAAGGCCCTATAGAAACAAGTCTGGTGAAACAGCGAACAAACTATCATGGTCAAAGACAAAAAGCATGACCACAGTGTAATGAGATGAATTTTCTCATGATGGAATAAAACAAACAAACAAACAAAACTCCAGAACTGCCTCTGAGGGTGACATTGGTCATGTATGTGAGATAAATTAGAAAGGCAGGTAGGATTCAAATTACAGAGGCTGTGATTGCAAAGCTGTTTGAATGTAATTTTAAATTCAGTGGAGGACCCATTAAAGGTTTTTGAGCAGGAGGATGAGATCTAGGACGTTGTGATTTTCTGTAGCTCTACGATATAATACCCCTTTTCAGGAAAAGGAAATGATTTGACGCAATTGACCAGTGAACTGATATTCTGTTCTTCTATCTTTTAAAAAATAATTCCCCTTGATGGAGAGGATGGAAGTGGGGGTGGGCAAAGGGGGAAAGATTAATTGTTGGTAATCACTGTGACATTGGATCATTAACTCATTAAATGTATTGAATCACTGAGTAAATCATTATCATTTATTATTTATTTATTTAATTTTTTTTGTGTGGTACGCGTGCCTCTCACTGTTGTGGCCTCTCCCATTGCGGAGCACAGGCTCCGGACGCGCAGGCTCAGTGGCCATGGCTGACAGGCCCAGACGCTCTGCGGCATGTGGGATCCTCCCGGACCGGGGCACGAACCCATGTCCCCTGCATCGGCAGGCGGACTCTCAACCACTGCGCCACCAGGGAAGCCCCATTATCATTTATTTATTTATTTTTTAATTTTTATTTTTTTATCATTTATTTTTAAAAAATTATTTTAAAATGATATAATAAACACCTTTTATGGGGTCATATACTATATCTTATTTGTATCCTCTGCCTCTTCTATAATGCCAAAAATTTAGAAACAATATTTCATCAGGGCATAGCTGATAAGTGTTCATTTACTCTTAAATACCTCTTTTTCTTTTTGAGGGTATCAACATTCACTTGGTATACTTAGAAACTTCTGAGTTCTTCTAGACACTTTCTTCTTCTACGACATCTGCATTAAATACACAACCAAGTCCTATTTTGCCAACAACATCACTGCCTTATTTTAGGTTACCATGAACTGTCTATAAACTGCAACGGTCTTATCTACCTTTTAAAATACAGTCTCAACTCCCTTCAATAAATTTATTTGTTCATTCATTTAGTCTTGCAAGTAATAACCAGGCACTGTATTAGGCTCTGGGTCTACAATAGCAAACAAAGTAGACATGATACCTGATTTCATGGATTTATATTTAGTGGGAAGATAGGTATAAACCTATTTATGGTTATGAACTGTAATCAGTGCTATAAAGAAAAAGAACAGAGAGGTCTGAGAGAGAATGACAGAGAGAATGGCACTGTAGCCAAATTAATCTTTCTAAAGATCAAATCTGATCACATCTAAAGTCTTTCCTTTAGTTGCCTGCAGGATTAAATCCAGACTCCTGAGAGTGGTTCACAAGGGACCATGTATTTGTACCTTAATGTCTGGCATAATGCCAAACTCACAGAGGTCAACAATATTAGTGGAATGAATGAATGTTAATCATTCATTCAATGAAATGAAATTTCATAATCATTCAATCAATGAAAATGGTTTTAAGACAACCTTGCTTTTACTTGCATTAATAAAGTTTGTTCGTTTTGAAAGAGATTGCCAAATACTTCATTAAAAGGAAAAAAATGCTTCCATCAATTTTTGAGCCCACATTACACCTAGAACTTTTTTTTGTCCTTGAAAACACTACTAGAATTTTAACTGAAATATCAGAAATGTGCTATTACTATAATGTGTAAAACATTGCTTTTTTTGTGTGGAAGGAGAAGCCTGTAGTAAGGGTAGTGAAAAACAGATTGACATTTGGTCATTATTTCTTATCAAGGGTGTTTTACTTGTAATGCTATTTGACAGCTATATTCTAAGTCTGACAGCATTGAACCGGTGTAATTCCCACTGAACTGCTCTAAATAGGCAGTATTGCAATCAGTTTAACAACCCCTGGAGGCAATAAAATCTCCCCTTTGAACAAATACTCAAGGGGAAGAAATCTAAGATTTATAAAGGGCAGCAAGTATTCAAGAAAGGGGCAAAGTTTATGTGTGAGCCTATAATTGATGTTTCCTTTGTTGGAAAAGAAAGCTTGAGGATGCTTTAAGAATTAATCTTTAACAAGTTCTAATCTGCACTAACAAGTGTATTCAGATGAGTGAAAGAGATATGTAATTCTGAGAGTTGAGTTGCTTCCAGCCAACTAAGAAAATTTGAAGGGGTCTTAAAAGTATGAGGACACTTTAAAATTAAACCGGAAGGCTTAAGCCATGTCTCTTTGATGTCTATGCCAGAGGGTCACCATCACTACAGTGTTAATTAAACTTTATGTTTAGCTCATGGTTTGTACTTACTTAATATGTATGTACCTGTATGAAGAAAATTTCAGTAGAATATAGTATCATACTCACTACAAATGAACTTACCAGTTCTACTTCTGTTGGTAATAATTTAGTTAAACACGTCCTAGCTTTAATCTTCTGCTTCTATCACCATTAGCTGTGCATCCTTGGGGATATTATGCCATCATTCACAGTTTTCTCATCTGTAAAATGGGGTTGATATTTCTTATTACCTCAAGGTGGGGGGTGCGTTGAAAGTATTTAGGTAAGGAAGAGTACCTAATTCAATGTGGGTTGCAGGGTAATAGCTGAAGCTGACTTAATTGAGGTCTTACTATGTGATAAGCAACTGTGAGTTTCAAGCTGCTTGATACTGTCAGTAACCATATGAGGTTGGTACAATAATGTGGTAGAGAGGGTGCTCTGAGCGCGGGGGCTCTTAGGAGAAATAGATTGGGATACGCAGTCAACTTAATTCTCTATCTCGGACCCAGTTGCTAGGGAATTAGCTCTGTCCCTGTCAGTGGACTCCAAGGAGTTTGGTCCTGAAACTTTGGAATGCCTCAGCATGTCAGGGTGTTCTTGTCTCTAGAGGGTGTTGGGGGCAGGAACTACTATCAAAACTCAAGTGACACCTATCTCTACCTCTTCATTTTTTATGTATGAGTGTGTGTGTGTGTGTGTGTGTGTGTTGGCTTATTGTTGATTCCTCTAGCCCTAGCTCTTCTTATCTCACCATTTACACCTATGTTGTAAATGCAACTTCTGTAGCACTAGCAGGAGTTGGCAAGGGGTGTTTCTTTATGTAAATGGTTCCTGCCTAGGACTCTCACCTTTCACCATTTATTTGACTTATTAAATTCTGTTTACCTTTTGGGTCTCAGCTTAAATGTTATGTCCCCCAGCAAGCCTTCCTTGAACCCTCAAGACTTGAGAGGCTCCCCTCTATGTGCTCTTATAAAACCCTGATACCCTACCACACCCTGTCTCCTGCATTGTCATTGTGGGAGGCATTTCCACTCTCTAATAGTACCTGTTTCTTTACTTCTGAGCATATGAGATGTTGACACCTTCTCAACTTCTTGAAGTTCAGTGAGGCCATATGGTTTGATGTGGCTGAAGATTTGTGAGCAGAATGGACATAGGTTACTCTGTGCTCACGTCCCTCTCTCTTCTCAGCCATGTCAATTCCGCAGGCCTGCGCTGATAATGGAGATGCAATAGTGAATCACCTTATGAAGGGCAGCTGCCATGGAGAGTTGTCAGAGCACGCAATAGACACTGCTGTGTCAGATATATACCTTTGTTGCCTTTTAGCCACCGAGATTTTGGGGGTGGTTTGTTAGTTTGTTACTGTGACATATCTTGGCTAATACGGTCATTGCTGGGCCATTATCCTGCTTCCTCACCTGTCTATAGGTCTTTAAGGGAAGTAATTGTCTTGTTCATCACTCCGTCCCCAGAGCCCTGTTACAGGGCTCTGCCTGGCATATGGTAGGCAACTAATAAATCATTCATGGAATGAAATAATGATTCTATATCAAGGAAGGTGCTATCTGAAGATTTGATTTCCACAGTAGCCAAACCCTTGGCATGTTTCTGATGTGAGAAAAAATAATGAGGGAATATTACTTGAGGAGAAAAATACTGATCGTGATTCTGTATCTAAAGCTTTTGAAAATAATTTTTTTTAAGAAAAAGATGTTTTATCATTGAAAGAGAGCTATGTAGAGACAAGAAATAAAACACACACTTCTCTTTATTTATGGATAAATAACAACAGTGAAATATGCCAGGAATTGGAGAAAGAGGCCTATGATCTGAGGTCACACTGAAACAATTTTTACTAGGAATTCATTCATTCATTCATTCGTTCCTTCATTCAATATCGTATGCTGACTGACCTTGTGGGTACTGTGATGGGTGGAAAGAATATGAGCTGACATCTCTACTTGAAGAGCTCAAAGTCAAGTAGAAGATAAGCAGAGACCCAGCTAAGTAGAACACAGTGGAGTAAGGGCAATAATAGAAGTGCTCTTGGGATAGAGGATGATGAATTTACAGAAATCATATTTTATTTGGGTCTCTCCACTGGTGTAAACTCACTTTTTCCCTCCAATGACTACCTTGTGTTCATCTTCAGCCACCACCATGGCCTTATTCTGGGCTTTGTCATCATCTGGAAGGGTACCAACTCTGGAACAATAAAATCCATGATCCCTCTCTCTGACCAAACCCACCAGTCTTCTCAGCTTGCTTATTCAGTTATGGCCATTTACAGCTGTTCCTTCAAACTCATCAAGACTTTCACTCTCAGATCCCTCCTATTTTAACTTTTCTCTTTTCCCAGCTTAGAGCTCCATGGACCAACACTTTGGCCACTCTCTTAATGTTATCCTTAATTCCTTTACTCCTTTATTGTCCTTTTTTTGGTTCTATAGAACCCACCTGGAAAATTCCACCTTGGTTTAAACCACTTGTGGCCTTCTCCATGCTTATGCTTAGACTGCTGGAGGAAATCATAGGCAGATTGGGAACATTTTAAAACCATTATTTCCGGGCTTCCCTGGTGGTGCAGTGGTTAAGAATCTGCCTGCCAATGCATGGGACACAGGTTCGCGCCCTGGTCCGGGAAGATCCCACATGCCGTGGGGCAACCAACTCCGTGAGCCACAAATACTGAAGCCTGTGGCCCATGCTCTACAACAAAGAACAAAAAAGCAGCCAAAATAAATAGACGAAATAAAACCATTATTTCCAACTTTAACTAGAATCTCAACAGTTCTCAGTTATCTATGTTTCCTTACTTAATCTTCTTTCCAATCCTTCATGATGACTATTTCAAGATTTCTCCTCTTTCTTAATATTCTCAGATCTTTACCACCTTCTACCACATGCTCAGCAGATGACCTTGCCTGTTAATTTTCAGAGAAAATAGAAACCATCACATAGGTGCTCCTTTAAATTCCTGCAACCAATGTAAAAAATTATTGACGGTTTCAGTCACACTTTTCTCCTTCTATTCTGATAAAATGAAAGAGTTGGGCTTCTGTCTCTCTTAGGCTAATAACTTGGGTAAGGATTAAAATACCAGGTTGGGGGAGGGAGAGGGAATATGTTTGTGCAATAAGGAAAGGGCCTAAGAAAGAATCCCGAGGAATAGCATTATTTAAGAGAGAGATGAAGGAAGAAGACACCATCACAGGGCCTGAGAAGGAACAGTCAGAGAGGGGCAAGGAAAAGCAGCTAAGTGTGCAGTTAACAGAGCCAAGGGAAGAGTGCATTTCAAACAAGAGGGAGAATCGACATTTCCCATCTGTAAAATCTCGGAGAAGTCAGGTAAGATAAAAAAAAAAAAAAAGGTGCATCTTTTGGATTTAGCAACAACGAGGCTATTTGGGACCTTGATAAGAGCTTCAGTGGAGAGACAGGCAGCACCCAGATGGGGTGAGGGTGGGTTGAGAAGTGAAAGGCAACTGAGGAACTGGGGAGTCCATTTGTAACTTCTATTCAAAGAGGTTTGGCTCTGAAGGAGAGGAGGTGAGACAGGACGGGAACTGGAGAGAGTTATGGGGTAGACAAAGCCATTTGTCTTTTTGATAATAGAGACTTTGTGTATTTAAATGCCCTTGGAAAGAATAAGTAGAAAGGGAGAGGTTAAAGAAACAAGCAGGAGAGGATAGAATACTCGATGGAATATGGTCCATGTGAAAGCAGAAAAGAATAGAACCCAGGGCTTCCCTGGTGGCGCAGTGGTTGAGAGTCTGCCTGCCGATGCAGGGGACACGGGTTCGTGCCCCGGTCCGGGAGGATCCCACATGCCGGAGCGGCTGGGCCCGTGAGCCATGGCCACTGAGCCTGCGCGTCCGGAGCCTGTGCTCCGTAACGGGAGAGGCCACAACAGTGGGAGGCCCCGTGTACCAAAAAGAAGAATAGAACCCAAAGCCTTTTGTAGCCTCCTCTTTTTCTAGGCCATCTGGTTTCTTTTAACTCTATATCACTCTTTCATGCTTTCAAATACTATCTACATGATAATGACTTCCAAATCTAAGCTTCATGCAAAATCAATCTCTTGAGCTCCAAATCCGTTTATCCAGCTGCCTAGTGGACTGTTCTCCCCGGTTAGCCATAGGCACCTTAGGCTCTGTGCATCCAAAACAGAATTTATTTTCATCTTTTCCAAATATGCTTTCTTTTCAATGCTTCTTATACCAGGAAAAGGTGCCATTATCCAACCAAATTCCTAGTAGGCATCTTCGACTCGCCTTTGCCTTCCCATCATCTTTTCCCACTTTCCTCCCCTAGTGAATTTTTTCCCTAGTGAATCTTGACTTAGATTTCCCCTTCTCCAAGAAGCCCTCCTTAGCTGCTACAAGTCAGGAGTAGGTTTTCTTCCTATATGACCTCATTGCATCACTTACAACCTCTATTTTAGCACTTATTACTTTATTTTGTAATTGCCTTTTTAATAGAATCTAAGCTCTATGTTGATAGGCAGGGACTGTCTACTTCACAGTTACATTTCCAGGGCTTGGAACATGGTGCGTGTTGAATAAATATTAGTAGAATGAGTGAATACTTATAACTGCTAATATTTATATACCACTTTAAGATTTTTTTTTTTTTTTTTTTTGCGGTAAGCGGGCCTCTCACTGTTGTGGCCTCTCCCGCTGCGGAGCACAGGCTCCGGACGCGCAGGTCCAGTGGCCATGGCTCCGCGGCATGTGGGATCTTCCCGGATCGGGGCATGAACCCATGTCCCCTGAATCGGCAGGCGGACTCTCAACCACTGTGCCACCAGGGAAGCCCACTTTAAGACATTTACACATTTATTATCTAATTTAATCTTCATATACAACCATGAGAGGTATTATTTTCCCTGTTTTATTGATGAAGGAAAATGGGGCTCTGAGAGTTTAAGTGCCTTTGCCCAAGAGCATCCTTCTATAAGGAGCAGAGTAGGACCCTCAGTTTTCCGATAGTTATCTCACAGCACGTTGTCTCTCATGGGTAAGGAGGTTTGACTTGGGCTAATAATGCCTTGAGACAACAAGGTTTCCATGTAGAATGCCAGATACTTTCTGATTTTAATCATACTGGTTCTGTATTATTCCAAGCTCTCTGGGAGATTCCAAGCATAATGGTAAAAAACAAAAATGGTGGAATTGATAGGGACAGAGTAAAGGGACAAAGTAGGTGATTAAATAGTTAATCCCACTAGGAGACTGTAAGTAGAAAAAATATGGGAGACCCCTATAAGTTAATGATTACTCAAAAAAGCAGGTTTACTTAACCACAAAACCAAGCAGGCTTGCCTAGCAACAAAACCATGTGACAGAAGCAAGAGACACACCCCAAAACAACAAAACAATGGTGGCATGAGACCGACATCCTGCCCAGTGAGCTCAGTAAGTTAATGATCCCTAGGACATGCTCTCTGCACACATAAAAAACAATAATTTATGGAAAGGTGCTCATTGTACAGAGACCTCAAAAAATTTTTATAGTCTTGGCTTGACCATGTAGGGATGAAAAAACTCCCCTGCCCAGCCTGGAGGAGGAGCTGATGATGGAAGCATGACATCTACTCAGGATGAAGAAGAGGGCTTCCCTGGTGGTGCCGCAGTTGAGAGTCCGCCTGCCGATGCAGGGGACACGGGTTCGTGCCCCGGTCTGGGAAGATCCCACATGCCACAGAGCGGCTGGGCCCGTGAGCCATGGCCGCTCCGCAACGGGGAGAGGCCACAATAGTGAGAGGCCCGCGTACTGCAAAAAAAAAAAAAAAAAAAAAAAAAAGAATGAAGAAGAAAATGGTCTTTCACTATAGTGAAAGTGGTCTCCCACTATTCCTTTGATTATATAACTGTAGCCCACTAAGTTCTCAGGGCATGGCATCCTCTCTCCCACCTGCTTGTAAGCCTCAAAAGCGTCCTATTCTAATAAATCACTCCTTATCTATCACTTTGCCTGTCGCTGAATTCTTTCTGCACTGAGACATAAAGGACCGGGCCCTTCAGAGCCCCTCAGAAATGATACCTATCAGCTTCAGAATCAGGCTACATACATTAGAATCCTTCCTGCTACCTCTGTGAGCCTGGGCAAGTTTCATAACCTCTGTAAGCCTCCGTTTTCTCAAAGGTAAATTGAGAACAGTAGTACTTATCTCCTAGGTGCTTTTGAAGGTAGCCCTTAACATAAACCCTGGCCCAGATGTGGTAATTAATCAGTGGTAGTTATTATTTTTACCATGACCATCACCCTCATGTTATCAGTCAGTACTCTGCTGTGCAGGCAATACAACAGACTCAGAGGTTCTTGTTTTCTAGGGCAAGTAAAAAGTGTCATCTTGGCAGTTCCTGTTGTCAGTTAATATACAGACCGGTCTTGGGTTCCAGACCACTCAGGCTCCCTTGTGCATGATGATACCCAGAGGGAGAATCCTGTCTTATGGGGCATCTGATAGCCTTGTTGTGGCTCTAAGGGGGCCAGACTTGGTATGATTGGAGCCTATGGCTAAGTCCTAGTTCAGAATCTGAAGATTTGAGAATTTGGGAGAGGGGTGCATGAAGGTGCATTTGGTTTAGAGGAGAAACCAAAGATAAGGTTGTCCAGTAAGAAAGGAGAGGTGAGACCTGAATAAAGCCAGAAAAAAATGAAAGTAGCTAACAAATATTGATTGCTTAGTAGGTATCAGGTACTTATGTGTATTATTTAATTCTTATAACAACCCAGCAGATTTTGATAGTATCCCTGTTTTGTAGTTGAGGAAGCAGAGGCCCAGAAAAGCTAAGTAACTTGTGCACCGTCTCACATATGGCACCAGCAGGAGAGCACACCTGGGGTGCAGGGCAAGTGGAACCAGAGTAAGAAAAGGCGCTAGAACATGCTGTTCTGGGGAACACCCCTTAGCTGGATGCTTTGGCTTCCGTGGGTTAGGCTGACGAGCTTTACGTACCCAGCCCCACCAGTGTAGCCCCTTAAAGGAGCTGACCAGGCTGGCTGCACATCGCATTTCTTTGGGGTCTTGTTAATTGCACAGATTTCCAGGTCCTGCTCCCTGGGAAAGGATCTGACTCAGGAGGTCTCAGGTACGTCCAACAAACCCAGGTTTTAACGATCACCTCAGAAAATTCTGAAACACCTGGTCCTCTGGCAGATATTTAGAAAGCACTACCTTGAAGCTACCCACACTCTGGAGGCAGCATGGGGGTTTTATGCAGGCGTTTCCTCCCGCAAGTTACCCAGCAGCTGTAGGTAAAGAATCTATTGATTACCCAGTTCTGGCTGGGGAAGGGTTGGAACCGCGCCAAGAAATTCCCTTGGTTTCCCAAATCCCAGGCTTCAAAATGAAACCTGGATTAATATCCTGCACGTGTAGAGTGCAATGTGGGCTGGGAAAGGTATTCCTGTTAAATCGACTTTATTCTCCACAGAATGCTGCTGGTTTGTTAGGTGAGCTTAAAATCCTGAATGTTGGGTTTGAGTTTCTCAGCAATCATTTGTGTTCTACAAGAGTAAAGGAGCAATAAGCATTTTGTCTGCAGCAAGCTAAATCATCCTGAGGGAGCAGTTTACATCATTAGAATGTAATGAAATAAGTTGTCACCAGCAGCTGCCAGCAATATTTCTGGTGACTTAGAAAAAGGTTATGTTTAGCAGACATCTTCTGCGTTGTATTTACTTTTGTACACGGAGGGAGGCCGGGTATGCTGGCAGGCTGATTTTCTTTCTGAGTTCATGTACTCTAATAATGGTTTTGTCTCGGTAACTATGGAAAAATCGAGTAAAGTACTTGATGAAATGCTCCATGTCAAAGCAATAATTTAATGCTTCACTAGGAGACTTGAAGAGTCTGTTCTCCTCCAAGATGAAGTGTGCAGCATGCGAAATGCTATTCATCACCGAATTTTCTTATCCTGTTGTTAGGCACAGCAGTATAAACTCTTGGCTAGGGGAGCCAATGCATCTCGAAGCCTTTAAGTTTTCTCCACCGACACCATCACCACTCTGGCCCAAGCCTAGTCCTCGTCTAAAAACTCCTAACAAACTCCTGACTGGTCTCCTTCTCTCTCTTCTTGCCCTTCTATACACAGTTCTCCATTTGGTAGCCAGCATAGTTGTTCTCTACACAAATCTGATTGTGTTTAGCTGCCATTTCCCCAGCATTTAGAAGAGTTTTGGACACATGGTAGGTGACCAGTAATTGTTCAATGGACAAATAACTGTTACTCTCCTGCTCAAATGTTTCAGTCCCTCCCCGCGGCCTTCAGGATACAGACCAATTTTCCTAACACGGTTTAGGAGGCCTCTGCCTGCTCATCCCCTCCCTTATACACTCTGCTCCATCCTGAACTACCTGCAGCTCCTCCAGTTTGCCACCTCTCTCCTCTCTGAGCCTTTACACCTGCTATTCTGTCTGCCCAGATATCTTCCCTTCCTTTTTTTTTTTTCTGCCCACTTTTCTTAACAGCTAATTCATTTTCATTCTTTAGATCTCAGTCTAGTTGTCAACTCTTTGAGCAAGTCTTCTCCGATTCTCCTGAGATTGAGTTGTTTGGACCTCATTTGTGATCCCAGCTCCTGAACTTCCCCACCACAGCTTTGCTCCACTGCATGGTAATTGCTGGTTCTCTTGTCCTGTATGCAACTACGCTGGAAGCTCCTTGGGTGCAGAGATGATCTCTATCTTACCTCTATACACGTCCTATCGGCTAGCACAGGTCTTGGCCCCTAGTATAATAACTACTATTGCCTGCTGTTGAGTGAATGAATCAGGTTGATATAAACAGCCTAGAGAGCCTAAGGCATTGCCTTGATTTTTTCCCCTTGCCTTTAGTTGGAAGAAGGTCCTACAGATACTTTCACAGGCTCTCAGAGTGAGTGACTCTGGTTCAACTCCCTCAAGCGACACCTATATGGTCACAATTCTGGCCCAAGCTACCATCAGTCCTCACCTGGATTAGAGCAATAGACCCCTAATTGGTCTCCCCCCACCCTTCCTTGTCCTTCTATGTATAGTTTTCTATTCAGTGGCCAGAGAAGTTGAAGCCTAGTATGTCTGAATGACTTATTCAAAGCTTTCAATGGTTTAGTAGCAAAACCATAATAAGAAACTATTTTTAAGGAACTATTTTTTTCTAGCTGCTCTATACTCTGAAACTTCCCCTGATTAAATCCAATTTGATTCTGATTCATACTTAAGTCTCTTCACATAGCTATATTATTCTAATTCCAGCTGTGCTTTTCCTTGAGGTCTTTGCACAAGTCCTAGAGATCATACCCTTACTCCCTCCTTGCAATTCTGGGGACATCTGCTTTCCTTCATAAGCAACATCCCTTATTTAGAGAGATTTCATTGACATAATGAAACCTTAAATAATAAACCTTAAATCTGCAGATATTTATAATGGCTTAATGACTCAAAAAAATCTGTGTTCATATTTTTCATTCTCGATGAGTATATATATATATATATATATATATATATATAACATCTTTATTGGAGTATAATTGTTTTACAATGGTGTGTCAGTTTCTGCTTTATAGCAAAGTGAATCAGTTATACATATACATATGTCCCCATATCTCTTCGATGAGTATTTTTTTTTTTATGTACTCAGTCTGTGAAGACACAAGAGGGATGGGGCCGGAGCTAAAGTTTGTTATAGCCCAGAAGTCTGTGTTCGCTCCATAATGTCTTAGCAGGTGTCTTTGTCATTAATTCCCTGATACTGTTAGCTTGTTTTGCTGAACCCTCAGGGATCCCAATGGCAAAATTTTTCATTTCTTTTTCTTTTCTTGCTGTTCATCTTTCAGCTACTCTATGCAACTACCATCTTGTTTCCTTCATAGCATGGCTTTTTTTTTGCTTTTGTTTTTGGGTTTTTTGTTTTGATTTGATTGTTTTTCATCGCTAGCTTGCTGTTGCTGTGATAGAGCACGTTATAAAACATAGTGGGGTTTTGAAAGGGAGATAGTAATTTTTGGTTTGGGGGGTGATTACAAAGACTTTCCCCCTTCCTCCCATCTAGCCATTACTCTAAGACTTTTGCTCTATACCACCCCATTTTCCTTTCCTCACAGGTAGCAACTGGGGTTTGCCATGTGCCCTGGGTGCACATACCTATAAATAAAAATTATTTGAAGAAGGTGCAGAGTCAATTTTAGGGTTGAGGTCTTGCGGGCAGTCGTCAGGAACTGGGCTTTGGGAGGGGTAAGGGTGGAAGGCAGAGAGAAAGGTGTCTTTAGAGGCTGAGCAGCTGGGACTATCTTCAAGAAGTAAGTGATACATCCCTGGAGAATCTAACTGAAAATCATCTCATATAGCTGGTGAAGCATACAGATCTCAGGGCTCCTTCCCTAGCACACTCCCTCCTCAGGACCATAGCTCTTCTTTTTAAACTTTTAATTTCATTTTAATTTTGAAATAACCTTAGATTTATGGAAAAATTGCAAAAGTAGTACATTTTTATATATCCCAATTCCCCAAATGTCAACGTTTTCAACATATATGCTTTACCATTCTCTCTCCAGGCACACAAACTAAACACACACACACACACACACACACACACACACACATGCGTGTGCACTCGATTTTTTTCTGAATAATTTGAGAGTATGTTGCAGATACACAACTTTACCCCTATGTGTTTCAGTGTGTATTTTCTAAAAAACAATGAAACTATCTTACAACAGTGTAATTATCCAAATCAGGAAATTAACATGGATATAGTATTGATTATTGTCTAACCTACTAACCCAACTCAAATATTGTCAGTTGTCCTTTTAATGTCCTTTATGACAAAAGAAAAAAATTCTGGCTCAAGAACCAATCTGGGATTACTCTTTGCTTTTGGTTGTCATGTTTTTTAAGTTTTCTTTAATCTGGAATAGTTTTTCTTTGTCATGACCTTGACATTTTTGAAGAGTACAAGATATTTATTTTTCAGAAAGTCTCTCAGTTTTAGTTTGCTTGGTATTTCCTCATGATTAGATTCTGATTATACATTTTTGGCAGGAAAACCACAGAAGTGATGTGACCCTTTCAGCTTCACGTTGGGATGCACATAATGTCAGATACATTACTGGTAATGTCTCATTAAGGGTAATGTCAAGTTTGATCACTTGGTCAGCATGGTATCACTTGGTCTGACTTCTCCACCATAAAGTTACAATTTCTCCTTTGGTAATTAATAGGTATCTTGTGGAGAGATATTTTGAGACTATGCAAATATCTTATTCCTCATCAAGGTATAACCCACTAATTCTAGCATTTCATTAATGATTCTTGCCTGAGAATATTATTACCATGGTAGTTGTCAATGGTGATTTTTTTGTTTGTTTGTTTGTTTGTTTGCGGTACGCGGACCTCTCACTGTTGTGGTCTCTCCCGTTGCGGAGCACAGGCTCCGGACACGCAGGCTCAGCGGCCCTGGCTCTTGGGCCCAGCCGCTCTGCGGCATGTGGGATCTTCCCAGATCGGGGCACGAACCCGCGTCCCCTGCATCGGCAGGCGGACTCTCAACCACTGGGCCACCAGGGAAGCCCTCAATGGTGATTTTGAATTATATTATTTCTTCTGTATTTATTAGTTGGAATTTTACTTTAAGGAAAAGCTTTCCCTTCTGATTGATTGATTGACTGATTTATATTTATGGTCTCACAGACTCTTATATTCTATGGGTTGTCATTCATTACTATAAGTATCTATTTTCATGCTCAAATTGACCCAGGTTTAGCTAGCAGGGAGCCCTTTGAAGCTGGCTCTGTGTCCTTCTGACTTACCTCCATCAGTCTCTGAATACTTCCTTACTCTGGTATAGCAAAATGTTCTAGGCTTATCTTGTATTATCCTATCCCAGTCCTGGAACTAGTTGTTTCTTCATGGAGCCCTAATTCCTTTTGGTGAAGAATGGCATTTAGAAACAAAGATCTGAGTGCCAGATGTGCTCATTAATACTGAGATATCATTTCTTCTAGTCTCTCTCAGTAAATACAGCTAAAGAACACACACACACACACATATATCGCATTTCTATTTCTAGAGGGGCTTAGCTTTTGCTTATTTAGCTCACAGGGCAGTGAGAAAGGAATTATTATTTTGTGTTTGTTTAGCACTTTAAAAAATTTCTAGGATTCATATTTTCATCAAGCTTAAAAATGACTCACATTTTCCTCCCCAATTCCTGAATATATTTCACATATCTATTTTAAATTTGAAATTCTAGAACATGTGTGACATAGAGTAACAAATATAGATCAACGTAAGTAGCCAGGAACAATGGGAGACTGCAAGACTTACTGCTCTCCAGTGCTTGATTGCAGAAGGTTATGGGCATCAGACTATGTCATGGCATGTGATTCTGTTCCCTCAGTGAGGCAGGTGAGATGGGAAAAGTTCATTTCTTTGGATATATGTGATCAACATTGCTCTGGAAAAAAGGAGCGAGAGTATTTTATTTAGATACATATTATTACACTATTGTGGTCTGAGAATGTTGACTAATATTAATTGTATTCAATGAAAAAAATGTTCTGTGGTGAAATATACAGAGTATTTAATATGCTAATGGTATTGTGACTTTTCAAGAAAAGGATATAGTACAAGATTTCCTAAACTTACTTGTCTGTGGAATCCCTTTTCTATGGAGCATCTAGATGAATTTGTGTTCCATGAAAACCACTTTGGGAAATGCTGTTACATACTCATTCGCTCACATAGAGTCATAATACTAAAAATGTCCCAGAAAACATGACTTGCTCTGAGTCCCTGACCTCTCCTGAATGAAGTCCTGTGAAGTGGTTTGTGTTTTCTGTAGATAAAAGAAGCCCAAAATGTGTGCATTCCATTTTCTCTCTGACCCAGATTTCTGTGTGTCCCTGATCAAATGGAAGGCTTGGCGTTTCTATCTCTGTATCAATGAGGTCATGGGGATGTTTGAAATTTAACAAATGTGCTAATCACTCTGAATATTTATTTCTGATAGATACATCCATAATATCTGCTGATACCCTAAGGGTTCCTGCCCCAACTTCTACTAAAGCCTATTGTGATCCCAACTCCTGAAGCGAATTTAGAACCCTTTAGAAAGTGCATTGTGTGTGACAGAGGCGACTCCAACAGCAGTATCAGTGATACACATGAACTAATGCTACTGCATAGTACATTTTCATCTATATTCCTTTAAAAAACTTATTTATCAGAGAAATTAAGAGTTGATAACTTAAGAAATCACACTTTTAAAGCTGATTTCTTTTTTCCAGCTAGCTACAGAAAATGCAAATTAAATTAAAAAATTTTGCAAGTAGACTACATTATACAAATATTTTAGTATTTTATTCATCTAGAAGAATGAAGTTGACTATCAAATCTTTTTATACTGGTGTTTTTTGACTGAATGATGAGTGTTTACTAATGCTACTAAATACATTCCTCCAACATTTTTAAGATTAATGAACAAAACATTTTGGGTCCCTGAATGGGTTTTAGATCTGTAAATCAATCTCACGGATCATTTTAAATTACTAATCATAAGCAAACACATAAGCAAGAATGACTATAAATTGGGTTAATTACTGTAGCTCAAGTTTTAGGTCATAATTTTGACTTTCAAAGGCTACACAAACCAATTTTGTACTCTTACATTATAATGAGAGTCTTTATTCTTTAATCAGTTCGCCCCGTATCTAGCTGTCTAATGTAACATTCCTTTGAAGTCGAGAAAGATCTAACATAATTGAAGAAATGTCGAACTACTTGACTCTTTTTTTTAATATAAAGGAATTAAACATTAATCAGACTTGCGCATCTCAATTAAGCCAATTAAAATTATCACAGGATGCAGTGCATACCGCAATAGGTAGCTTTAATGCTTGAATACATTATCAACTTTTACCTAATGTTCCCATCTTCATTATTTTGTTACTCAAAAAGTAAATACAGACATGAAATCCATATTAGAAAGTATACCAGTTAATACAATCTGGCCCTGGGAAAGAAACACTTAAAATGGTGTTTATTCAACTATGGCTGATAGTGCCGGAACTTACCTTAAATCTTTTTGCCAAAAAAGGAGTTCTGTAATTATGGTGATGACTGGTGCCTTCATCCAAATAGCCCATTAACTATTCAATTTGTTTCCCGAACAAATGGGAAGCATTTTTGGTCTTGCAGGGTATGGTATACACACAAAGTCCATATAATTACTAATAATTTGTAACAAGTGTTAATTGATAAACAGCTCCCTCTGGTAGCTTAATTAAAGCTGTAGGATAGTGAGGCGATTTACAACTGGGATTGATCTCAATTAGTCAACAAAATTTGTGTAGTCTGTTCAAAGGAGAGTAAGGAAATTTAGCCTAGTGAGGCTTTGGGGATTTTGTCTCGTCTTCCCTGTTTCTTTTTCCTTCAAGAACAGAAATACAATCAGAAGAGCAGCATTGCTTTGTTGGGAGCCATCTACCCAGCTTATGTGACGCGTTACTCTAAGTTCTTTAGCATTTGTTCCTCCCTTTGTTTATTCTCTGTCAGGTTACTGAAAAATATTCAAGCATTTGCTTTTATTTCACCCAGTGGTGCACACTGCTGAACACCAACCCTAAGGGACCCAAAAGTAGACGGAAAAGACAATTTTTAAAAATGTCATGTTTTGATCTTGCAGATCTGTTTGCAAACTGGCATTTGGGGGCCATAATTAAAAGGAAGCCCAGGAAAAGTGGCATGGGGGAATCACCAGAGACTGGGCAGCCTGAGGATCTTATAAAGCCAGCTTGGCTGCTTCAGGACTCAACTTATTTTATCATGTGGGCTGATACAGTAAAAACCTAATCTAAGCATTGCTGAAATTGCCTCTATGGAATAGAAGAGGAAAAAAGTGTCATCTGTGCTCAGTGAATCACAGACTGGCTGCAAACGGCTGCTGAAACATTAATTAAACTGTTTGCAAATAAATTGTGGATCTGTACTAGCTGAAATTGCTGTTATAAACAAGCTGCGATGCTGTACGTTCCAGATTTGTCTGTATTTTAAGTTTTTTTTTCATATACTGTAAAATCACCAGGGCCCAGATACTGTCTGTTTACTTCTGGAAGCTCTGAGCGAGTGTGCTGACATTACCTCATAGACACTCAGCTTGGAGGCAATTCATACCGGTTGTGGTACTTTTGAAGATGGTACAATACTCTGTGAAAGGTCTGCACCTCATTTAAGTCAGATTTGTTAATCAAAGAGAATGAAATATTCTACAGAGCAAATGAATGTGGATTTAGTAATTTTGTAATTTTAAAGCATTTCGTTAAGTATCACAGTTGCTTAATTTGTTTTAACTAGACTGCGGCAAATTCTAGTTGCCTTGACACTTAGAAGACTAATGTTGGTTCCCAGCATTTACTCATTTTTTAAAAAGTGATAGGATATGTACTGAAACAGAGAATCTGTGAGAGTTTGTTTTGCCAAAAATTAAAGTTCTGATGCTCCCTGTTCCCTGGTTTTGTGTCCTTCTTTCTTTCTTTCTTTCTTTTTTAACATCTTTATTGGAGTATAATTGCTTTACATTGTTGTGTTAGTTGCTGCTGTAAAACAAAGTGAATCAGCTATACGTATACATATATTCCCATATCTCCTCCCTCTTGCGTTTCCCTTCCACCCTCCCTATCCCACCCCTCTAAGTGGTCACAAAGCACCCAGTTGATCTCTCTGTGCTATGCAGCTGCTTCCCACTAGCTAGCTATTTTACATTTGGTAGTGTATACATGTCCATGCCACTCTCTCACTTCGTCCCAGCTTACCTTCCCCACTCCCCGTGTCCTCAAGTCCATTCTCTATGTCTGTGTCTTTATTCCTGTCCTGCCCTTAGGTTCTTCAGAACGTTTTTTGTTTTTTTTTTAGATTCCATATATGTGTTAGCATACGGTATTTGTTTTTCTCTTTCTGACTTACTTCACTCTGTATGACAGACTCTACGTTCACCCACCTCACTACAAATAACTCAATTTCATTTCTTTTTATGGCTGAGTAATATTCCATTGTATATATGTGCCACATCTTCTTTATCCATTCATCTGTTGATGGACACTTAGGTTGCTTCCATGTCCTGGTTATTGTAATTAGAGCTACAATGAACATTGTGGTACATGACTCTTTTTGAATGATGGTTTTCTCAGGGTACATGCCAAGTAGTGGGATTGCTGGGTCGCCTGGTAGTTCTATTTTCAGTTTTTTAAGGAACCTCCATACTGTTCTCCATAGTGGCTGTATCAATATACATTCCCACCAACAGTGCAAGAGGGTTCCCTTTTCTCCACACCCTCTCCAGCATTTATTATTTGTAGATTTTTTGATGATGGCCATTCTGACCGGTGTGAGATGATATCTCATTGTAGTTTTGATTTGCATTTCTCTAATGATTAATGATGTTGAGCATTCTTTCTTGTGTTTGTTGGTAATCTGTATATCTTTTGAGAAATGTCTATTTAGGTCTTCTGTCCATTTTTGGATTGGGTTGTTTGTTTTTTTGATATTGAGCTGCATAAGCTACTTGTAAATTTTGGAGATTAATCCTTCGTCAGTTGTGTCATTTGCAAATATTTTCTCCCATTCTGAGGGTTGTTTTTTCATCTTGCTTATGGTTTCCTTTGCTGTGCAAAAGCTTTTAAGTTTCATTAGGTCCCATATTTTTATTTTTATTTCCATTTCTCTAGGAGGTGGGTCAAAAAGGATCTTGCTGTGATTTATGTCATAGTGTGTTCTGTCTCTGTTTTCCTCTAAGAATTTGATAGTGTCTGGCCTTACATTTAGGTCTTTAATCCATTTTGAGTTTATTTTTGTGTATGGTGTTAGGGAGTGTTCTAATTTCATTCTTTTACATGTAGCTGTCCAGTTTTCCCAGCACCACTTATTGAAGAGGCTGTCTTTTCTCCATTGTATATTTTTGCCTCCTTTATCAAAAATAAGGTGACCATATGTGCATGGGTTTATCTCTGGGCTTTCTATCCTGTTCCATTGGTCTATATTTCTGTTTTTGTGCCAGTACCATACTGTCTTGCTTACTGTAGCTTTGTCGTATAGTCTGAAGTCAGGGAGCCTGATTCCTCCAGCTCCGTTTTTCTTTCTCAAGATTGCTTTGGCTATTCGGAGTCTTTTGTGTTTCCATTCAAATTGTAAAATTTTTTGGCTCTTGCTCTGTGAAAAATGCCATTGGTAGTTTGATAGGGATTGCACTGAATCTGTAGATTGCTTTGGGTAGTATAGTCATTTTCACAATGTTGATTCTTCCAATCCAAGAACATGGCATATCTCTCCATCTGTTTGTATCATCTTTGATTTCTTTCATCAGTGTCTTATAGTTTTCTGCACACAGGTCTTTTGTCTCCTTAGGTAGGTTTATTCCTAGGTATTTTATTCTTTTTGTTGCAATGGTAAGTGGGAGTTTCCTTAATTTCTCTTTCAGATTTTTCATCATTTGTGTATAGGAATGCAAGAGATTTCTGTGCATTAATTTTGTATCCTGCTACTTTACCAAATTCATTGATTAGCTCTAGTAGTTTTCTGGTAGCATGTTTAAACAAGGTGGGCAGAATGTGCCAGTTACAAGATAGAAGATGGGTCAAAGTCAAGGGTGAGATTTAGTGTGGTGTGTGTGGTGTTGTCATTAAGACCATTTATCCATGTTCTGATTTTCCCCCTCCTTCCAAACACACAAATGGATCACACTTCTCCATTCTGCTCTAAATGTAAGCATGGCCATGTGATTTACTTTGGCCACTGAAATGTGAGAAGAAATGGCATGCGTTACCCCTGGGTGGAAGACTTAAGAGCCAGTGTTCAATTGTCTTTCCACATTCATGTCCCTTGCAGGCATCACAGAAGCTCTGTTGAGATAGATCCTCCGTGTACCTTGGTTCCTTAGAGATTATCATGACAGCCCCCTTTACAATTTGCATTGAGCTTTTAGTGTGAGATTCTGGTAAACCTGGGTTGAATAAAACACTGAAATGTTGTTGTTTTTAAAATTCTGGCATAGCCTAGTCTATCCTGACTATTGCAGTGTGTTCCTGGGACTGAAACTGTTTGTGGAAGACTTTTTCCTGGGTACTGGTGTAGATCCAAGGAGTCTGAAATCTACTGGCACTCAATTATGACAAAAAGCAAGATGTGGTAAGTGATTTGAGAGAAGTAAAAAGTGCTAGGGGACCACAGAGGGAGAGAGCCTATCCTCAGGACTATCAGGAAAGGTTTCATTAAAGAGCTGTCATTTGAGTTGAGCTATAAAGAACAATTAGGGTTTTGTCAGGCAGTTATATGCAACAAGATGGAAGAGTAGTAAGAAGAGAATAAGACACAGTATGGAGACCAAAACAAGTAAGTTAAAATTATGCAGACTGGCAGCAAGACAAGAAAATCAAGGTCAATCAATGGGGACCCTTATATCCCATACTAAGGAGTTTGAATTCTGAGGTAGAGTGGGTAGAGCAATTGATGTAGGGTCAGAAGACATGGTTTCTAGTACTCTTTCTACCAATTACTAGCTGGGGGGTGGATGGGGGGAGGAAGGGAGTCTCTCTCCACAGGGGCTACTGATTGGGCCTGTATCGAAAAGGTGTTCTCAGGCTGGCACAATCCTGGTCAGATTCCTCATTCTGTTCCTGAAGACAGCAAGTAAAGACCCTAAAAATGTTAATGGGGTAAGGCAGTGGCTGGATTTCAGGGAAACATGATAAAACTTATTCTAGGTTTATTAGTTCAGTTTTAAAGTGATGAAACTGAGGCCCAGAGAATTTACATGAATCATTTTGCTAGTTCAAGGCTTGTGCTAGAATGGAAGTTTCCAAGCCACACTACACTACCTCTGGAATGAGAGACTCCTAAGCTGGGATCCTGTTCTTCAAGTGTTCCCTAAGGGATAGAGGAAGTCAGAGGGCAGAAGTGAGATCTGGGGTGGTTGGAGGAACAGCTCCAAAAGAGCAAAGGAATTGCCATCGTACACCTGACCTTGGTTCATGGAGGTGGGAATCAGGTTATAGGTAAAGACCTGAAGTGGTTACCAGAGGTTTGGGGGTGGGGGCAATAGGAGAGGTTGGTAAAAGAGTACAAACTTTCAGTCATAGGATGAATAAGGTCTGAGAATCTAATGTATAACATGGTGATTATAGTTGATAAAACTGTATCATATAATTGAAATTTGCTAAGAAAGTAGAACCTAAATGTTCTCACCAAAAAAAAGGAAAGAGAAAAAGACAAATATGTGAAATGATAGATGTATGTGTTAATTAACTAGATGGGGGAATCCTTTCACAATGTATATGTATGTCAAATCATCATGATGTACACTTTAAGTACCTTACAATTTTATTTGTCAATTATACATCAATAAGGCTGAAAAAAAAAAAGACCTGAAATTCCCATAGGAGCGGTTGTCCTTGATGCCATGCTTATGCTTCCAATAGTATCCATTTAAGGGCTTCTAATGCCTGAATCTTTCAAAAATCTGTTTATAGTTATACCAATCCCTGATTATAGTTACTGTCAATACAGTATTCTAGGAGTAATAAGTTTTAAAAATTTTGTTAATGACTCTCTACTTCAGAGGCAGTGAAGTATAGAGCATGGAATCAAAGTCAGCTTGCTTGGCTAGTCTGGTTCCCAAATCTGCCAACTTTGTGCAAAACTCAACCCCTTTTGCAATTTTCTCACCCAACCCCTTGAAAAGGATGGAGAAATGTTATCAGATCTTTGTAAATAAAACATATCACTTTTGCTGCTATCAATTTTAAGAAGTAGTTTTCCAAGTTCAACTAAGAAGGAAGAGACTGCTGTGTGGGGCATCGGCACTGCCTGTTCAGGATGATGGGCTGTGCTAGACCACTTTACTTTTCTTGGGGAGTCTCTGTCTTTCTTAGGGTGAAGACCAGGATGTATCCTTTATATCTGGACCTTAAGCTTACTTTTACTAGTGGACCTATTACACATTTGTTTACATAGTTTTCTCTCTCGCTTATCTGGGAACTCATTGAAAAGTAAGGCTTACTAATCTTTGAGTCTTCAGATGGTGAGGTAAAGTAGAATTGCATCGTATGTGTCATACCTATGCAGATGCATCTCACTATACGTACTTGGGGTGGTGAGGGAGAGAAAGGAGACAGGGAGAGAAGGAGGGAGAGAGTAAAAAGAGACCAGGGGAGAGAGAGACAGAGAGAGAGAGAGACAGAGAGAGAGAGAGAGAGAGAGAGAGAGAGAGAGAGAGAGAGAGAGAGAGAGAGAGAAGGAAAGAGGGAGAGAGGAAAATAGACTGAGAAAGAGAAGGAGGCAGATTTCACCAGGGAAAGTAGGTGATACCACTCACCATTGCATTTAATTAGATGGTCCTGAATAAGCAGTATTTGGGAGGCTCACATCTTCTAGCTTTCATTCTCTTGCACAGTCCCAGTGTCCCTGTGCTTCTTGTAGAGTGAGCATATTGCTGTGCTGAGTGTGCTTCTCGTGTTTAAAGGTATATATTTTTCCTGCAATATGGCTGCTAAACTCAGCCAACTACTTCATCTCTGCTCAACTGAAATAGTTGCAATCTGTTCCAGTGCTGGAGGAAAAACTTGTTCTGTTGGAATTACTGAAAGATGGGGTGTCAGTCTCCAATGTAAACCCTTCCTGAGAGATTTTCAAGGGTAATTTTGATTATGCCATGTGTCTCACCTCTGCCTTCAAATATGGACTGTCAAGTCTCTCTCACACCTTGGCAATATCTTGGGCATATCCCATAGCTTTTCCACTCAACTTTGGATTTAGAGTTGTCTCATTTTTAAGACATGAAAATGGCCAGTCCAGTTCAAACCACAGGCTATCATGTCAGTTGTCTCTTCAGGAAGACTACCCATCTCTAACGAGAGACTTCCTTGAAGCTCCTTTCTCACTTGGCTTAGGAGGGGTAATCTGTGAGGAGAGCTGGGGAAATGCCACAGTACTGCTGACTCGACTGACAGCTTTTTACTTCAATGACTCTCTCAATCTTCATCTCTAATGTCTTGAATTCTCCTATAAACCCGAATTTGGGTCACAGCACTAGTTTTTCTATTTTGTAGCAAGTCTTTCAAGGATTTATATGGTTTTTAATCAAATGTATGGATATTTGTTATTTTCTTCTTTGGGCTTCAGTTTAAATTTCAAGATAATTGGAGAGTCCCTTTCAGCAGTTTGATAGAGTAATGTGAGATTTTTTTGCCTTGCATACTAATTTTAAGAGCCAAATTCCCACTTACATAGTTTCACCATATACATAAGTGCTCAATACATATTTTTGAATTGAACTATACCCATTTCCACGTCTGTGGTCAAGCCAAGAGAAATCATGTGTCCTTTAGAGAATCCTCCTTCACTGGTCTAAGATCATCTCTTAAAGGGGGAACAACTGCTTCTGCTAGTTTTCAGAAAGAGGCCTGCAAGCATAACACTGATCCTAAGGTCTGTCAAAGATAGCACAAAAAGGGAAAAATATCCATAATCTCTACCAGTAAATTAAAATCACTCTCCTAAACAAAATATGGCAAATGGAATCCAGCACAATAGCAAAAGGATATGATTAAATCGATTCAATTCAGGAATGCAAGGATAATTATTAAGAAATACGTTAATATAATCTGTCATATAAATAGGTCAGAAGAGGAAAACTCTTCAATAGATAGTGAAAAGACATTTGAAAAATTAAATATCTTTGCTCGAATTGAACTTTTTATGGTAGAAATAGATGAATTCTCCCTTAACATGATAAAAATACATTTTAGTTCAAAATCCAGCATCATTCTTCATAATACAATGCTAGAAGCATTCTTATTGAAGTCAGGAACAGGACAACTTGCCAGCAGTCATCATTATTGCTTAATATTATTTTTAAAGTACTAGCCAATGCAATTAGAAAAGAAAAAGAATTATGTATAAGTATTAGAGTTGATTTTAAAAATCATTATTTTCACATGTTACAAATTATAAATCTGGGAAATTCAAGTTAATTAACTGGAGGAAAATCTTTAGAGACAGTAAGAGAATCCAGTAGGTAGCTGGATATGTAATTAAAACACAAAAATCAATAGCTAACACAGAAACAATTAGAATTAGTAAATATGGGATGAAACATCCCATTTACCAAAGCTATGGATATGATTAATTACTTAGAAATAAATTCAACAAAAAAGGTGCAGGAAGTATGTGAAAAAACTGTTTCCTCAAGTGAAAACATAATAGTTTCTATAAATGATAATAATTATTATCTTTTAACTTTCTGCCTCTGAGGTACAAAATCACAATTCAATGAAACAGACTTTGCCAGGGGACATAAAATATGTCTAATGATTGGAAAAATGCATTTTGTTATTGCATAGGGAGACTGGATGTTGTAAACATGACAATTATCCCTATATTAATCTAGATATTCAAGTAATTCAATAAAAACACCAATGTTTTTGTGATCTGGACAATATGATACTACAATTCATTTGGAAAAATAAACCTGGCAAAATTCTAGGGATTAAAAAGGAAGGACAAGCCTTATGAGATAATAAACTTTGTTACAAATCTATAACATTTAAAGCAAAATAGATACTCCAGAAATAGAGTTAAACCAATATGGAAGTTGATTATTGATAAAAGAGTTATTTCAGATCAGTGCTGAAAAACTATTTAGCAAAAGGTTTAGTTGGAGACAAATAAAGGGTCATTGGGAAAAAATAATTTTTACCAAATTTCTACTTCATATTTTATATCAAAAAAAGATTAAAGACTTAACTATAAAAATCACACTGTAAATGCTCTAGAGAACTCATAGTTGAATTTGTTTTTAATCATTTTGAATGAGGAAGAGCATACTATGAAACAAAACCCCAGAAAACATTAAAAAATTGATACATTTGAAATTATTACTATTATTAAATATTTTATTATTATTTATCGTAATTATTATTATTTATTTATTATTTAATATTTTTATACAGAAAAAGGAGACATAAACAACAATAAAAAACAAAACACAAACTGGAAAAGTATTTGTTTATAAAGAGTGCTTTTGAAATATTAAGAAAAAGGCTAAGAGGATGTTAGTAAGATGTATGTGAAGATGCAAAGAAACATAATTGAGGAACCTCACTCATAATAAAAGGAGCAAAACGTAAGACAGTGATATACTATTTTAACCTATTAGTTTGCCAAAGATTAAAAAGTGTGATCATTTCCATTGTTGGCATACATATAGGAGTAAAGAGAGCACTCATGCACTGTTGGTAGAAGTGTAAATTGGTGAATTTTTTTTTTTTTTTTTTTTTTTTTTTTCTGCTGTACGTGGGCCTGTCACTGTTGTGGCCTCTCCAGTTGCGGAGCACAGGCTCCGGACACGCAGGCTCAGCGGCCATGGCTCACGGGCGCAGCCACTCCGCGGCATGTGGGATCTTCCAGACCGGGGCACGAACCCGTGTCCGCTGCATCGGGAGGCGGACTCTCAACCACTGCGCCACCAGGGAAGCCCTGGTGAAATGTTTAGAGATTATTTTGGCATGATTTGTCAAATTTTAAAATGTGCATATTCTTTAAATGAGAAATCCACTTCTAGGAATTGTGTATATATATATATATATATATATATATATATATATGAGTTGAAACAAATACCTAAATGCTTAATGATTTATGATATGCTCATATTAGTATCCATTAAAAAGTTTGAGACAAATACAGAGATATTGATATGCAAGGATATTTAAGATATTTTATTTTGTGAAAAAAGCAAACTGAAGGAAATTATGTCAAGTATGACCTTACTTGTGAGCAATAAAAAGGATCTCCAACGAATGTGGCTGGGTATGTGTTTATATTATGTAGGTTTTACCTATAGAGAAAAAAGAAGCTGTAAAAAAATAGTTATCCCTGAGAATAAGACTGAATGGCTGGAAGGAAGAAGGCCTTTAAAAAAATACTTGTGCTTTTCTATACTGTTTAGATATGTTGTTACTGTTTTATTGATACATGAGCCATATTAACTTTCATAACTTAAAAACAAGTTAGAAAAGTTTCAGAAGTTAGTAAAAGGCCAGAGTCCATAACAGAGGCTATTAGTGCCCTGCCCACACCCTTCTCTCTTTCCATTTCAGTTCATACTGCCTGACCTCAAGATTCCAGCATCTGCACTTTTTCCTGAGGATTTTCTCTGGCTCCTGAAGTTCTCTACTTACCCATACAGTAGGTGGAAATGTCAAGGAAGGAATGCCCCTCAGGAGCAGCCTCAACCAATGACTGACAGGGGAGTTGGTGTATAAATACTCTAGTTCCCACAGTGTCTCAGAGTCTCCCCAGTGGTACTAGGTTCCTGTTATCTGAATGGTAACTGGCTTGATAATGCACCTTTTATTCACTGCCTTTGCTTCCCTGACTTATTCCCTTACCAATGTTTTCTTCACCTTCCAAATAAACTACTAGCACTCACATCCTTGTCTTTTGCTCAGCCGCTGGAAGAACAAGGACTAGGACAGAGCCTCTCTGCGGTTTCAGAGCAAAGAGAGATGCACTCAACCAATGAGCTCAATGGTTGAGCATAAATATCTAGGACAACTTCATGCAGATATTTCCCAAGTGTGAGCATCTGTAAACCACTGAGGGGTGTTTGGGTTTGTGGAAATCAAGGCATCCTTTATACCTTAGGTGAGGAGCTCCTCGAAGTGCTAGGCTGGTGGGCTGCAAGAGTGGGCTTCTACTGAGTCTTCTGGGAAGCTGAGGGAAGCCAAGGGGCTGAAGATCATCAGCCTTGAAGTACTCAGAGAGCTCACCTGGATGGTATTTTGGCCTCTCCCATTTCCCTGAGTAAACATGTTTACTTCTTCTGCATGGTTGGAAGTGTGAGTGTGTGTGGTGGGGCAGCTGCAGAATCTAGGACCTTTTCCACAGGTTGTGGTGGAGATGTTTGTCCCAGGTCCTCAGTGTCCCAATCACAATTCCATTTACCCACACTTGTGTTCCACCAGGATTTATAGAGCTGTCAGCTTATAATTGGACCGAAGGGCTGAGTTCAGTTAGGGAAACAGAATTTTATTTGCTTCTTGTGTTTCAACAGTTGAGCATTTTACGGCTGGGTTGGTGAAAAGGTTTTTATGCTATTGGTGTCATGAAACATTTTATAGTGAGGGATAATTGAGTTTTTATTTTTACTAGAAAATAATGTTATCAGCTTGGCTTTGGGGACCAAAACAAGGAAGAGCTCAGTTAATGACCAGAATTCAGGGAGGCCCAGTAATTATGAAAACTGCCTAAAGACCAAGGCAGGAAAACAGCAAGACGAGAGAAGGCAGAAACTAATTTTGATTCTTCTGTAAAATTCTGACGGGAACAATGAAGCAGTCAAGGACATTATAAATCCATTCATTTATTTCAAAATTTGCAAAACAAATCCCTTCTTACACATAGTATTTGTACAACATGAAATTATTATTCAATAAGTTGACATTTTAAACCTATTACTGCCTAAACCCATCTATTACTGAGCTATTCAGAGCACTAAGTTAACATTTACCGGAACATTCATCCTCACATCATGGGGAGATCAAGCTGAAATCCTTTATTTCATATTCAGATCTTGCCAGGTCAGGATTGAAATCGTCTACCTTTCTGATACTTTACTGAAAAGCTACTGTGAAATCCACAAAAGAATTATTATCAGGTTACTGCAGTTATTCAGCTAGATGTTGACTTTGATATGTCAAATCTCTGATCTTTAATAGAAAATTGATGGTCGTGCCCTGAGGGTCAGTCATATGCATGACCAGGATAGGCCAAGGTTTGCATTAAATTATAGCCAGTCTTGTGGTCTCATTCCCGGGCAGCTTAATTCAAACAAAGCAAATGGATCCCTTGCTAGTGGGGTCTCTTCCTTGTTTTGTGTTGGCATATGGATTTAATTCTGTAATGGGGGACTGCTGGGCACAATCTGCCTTATTGATTTTCTGGAGAGAGTTTTTTCTTAGAGTACCCGGAAGTGCAATAAAAGAAAAGCAACTGGTGCAATTTTTCTTTTTCTCCACCTTGGATGGTTGTGCTAGCAGCTGATTGATTCTGCCACTAGAAATCATATGAAGATATTAAATTATATCATCAATCAATTTGTTTTTAGAGGACTGGCTTTCTCTGTGTTGCAGGCTAGAGAAAAGGAAACAGTAATTCCCTTATGTCTCAATTGCGGGGCACGCTATTTGGCCATAATGCTCCCTAGATTTGAGCTCTGCTAAAATGAACTCTTGATGTAACGGTAATGGCTACCATGCTCCCATGTCCAGTATGGGAGATGGGAAGGTGAGGGGAAATTGGAGAGGAAGATCATGATACAAGGTTTGTGCTTCTCACAGAGATTCCAGTGTCATCAGAGTTGCTCAGCCCTTCTGGCATGAATCATAGACTATGGAGCTAGAACAGATCACCATGCCTGCCCCAACCCCCAACCCACTGATGCAGATGAAGACACTGAGATCCAGAGAGATGGAGGGATTTGTACAGAGGGTCAGAGAGGGTGATTGCCCTACCTCCAGTCTAGCAGATTACTAAGCAATATGATGAAAGAGAAATAAAAGAAATGGCAGTAAAGATCATTTTCTTGATACTATCATTCTACACTTCAGTTTTCTCATCTGTAATGACCTTTCTCATAGGGTTGTTGTGAGGAATACACAAGGGGGCCTGGTGGTGTTGGGTAGCTTCTCCTGGGACACAGCTCACTGGGGATGGGCCCCTGGCTCAGGTGGGCTGTGGCCGCCATGGGATGGAATTGGGTTCTGAGTCTCATCTCCTTTCTGCCTCCTCAGAAGCAGTGATTATGTCATACTGAATTGAAATATATGGAGGAAAGGGTATAGCACTGTACATGTTGTTTTGACTGGTTTATCACTTTCCAGGTTCCAAAAGGCAAGACTCATTTTGGTTTCCCAGTGTTTGGTTGATCAAACCCACTTGTAGTTCCGTTGCTGGCATCTAAGTGAAGAGGGGCTTTCCTCTATAGAGAACACTTATATGAGGTGGGAACAAGAGCACATTGTCAGACCAGGGGAGGCCAGCATGTCACAGCACATTTTATTCATACCACAACAGAGACAAGTGTGGAAACAACCCCTCAATAGCGTATGTCATCATAAAATCCTCCATTTAAGTTATGTTGATGACTATATGTTTCTAAAATCCCCTTCTAAGGTCACCATGTATGAAAATGTTTTGGAGAGCAATACTAATGATAGCAATAGTATTAATAACGGGAGTTACATTTTGGGGAACGTTCTAATGTATGCCAAACATTGTGCTAGATATTTACGTGGATTTTATCACTCCGAAGAGGGAGCTCTTTTTAATATTCCTATTCTGCAGATGGGGAAAATAAAGCTTAGGAGAGTGAAATAAGTTTCCCAGAGTCCTGAGGTAAGTAGCCAGGCTGCCTTCAATTCTAGATGTGTATGATTCTGATTCTGAAGCATCGGCTCTCAGCAACTATGCCTCGGCCTTGCTGTTTGCTGGCACAGGACGTAAGAGGGAAAAAGCACAACTGTTTGCTTTCTGTATGCAGCAATTTTCTGAAAGTTTAAATGGAGGCACAGAAAATAAATTGAAATCTATCCTGTCATTTCTTAGAGTCTTACATTCATTCATTCATTCAACACACATTTGTTAAGATTTTGGTGCATGCAGCAAGCTATGCTAGGGGCTAGGTAGACAAAGATGGCAAAATCTTGGTTCTTGTCTAATTAGTACAATCAAAGTGCAGGCTTGGTTAACATGGCATGATAGGGCTGTGAACAGGGTGAAAAAAAAAAAGCTAGTATTTTGCCAGAGAAGAGGATGTGAAGAAATTGGGTTGGGTTTTGCAGGGAGCACTTTTTTTCCTCTTTTCTTTCCTGGTCTTTATGTTCTTTAAGACAAATATTCAGGTTTTACCTCTGGGGAAAGAAAACACTGTGAGGGTCTTAAAAAATGTACTTTAAGGAAGGTCTTCTTCCAGGTTTGCAGGGGTGAGCGCTGGAAATGACATTCATCTGACTCAAAATAAATACTCATTAAATAATTTCAAAATAAGCCATGGGCAGGCTCTTTTAAATCCAGGGTCAACTGAAGCCACCCAAATCTGCAGCTGGCATTATCCCTCCCCATCAAATCATGAGTGTGTTTTAATGAAAGAGGAACACTAAATGTTTTCCCTGCATTTTAAGGCATCGAACTCTCATAGAGCGAGTTCTGCCTCACAGCCAGAGAGCTGGCCCCTTCCTCACCCTGCCTCTTTCATCTCCCTTTGTTCCGTGTCTATGCTGAGGCTGAGATTTCCCCACCTCTCTCTGTCTTACTGTGGCTCTGAAAGATGATTGCCTTCTGGTGAAGCCCTTTCCCCTTCTTCTGTACCCAAGCTCCGTGTTCAATGAACATCAAAAAGCCTTATCATACCCTGATGGTTTAAATCTTTAAACAGAGCGTAACAGCCGGAGTACATCCAGACCGCTCACATCCTAGAGCCTTGTCACTATGTGTTCCTGCAACAATTACCAGGAGAGGGAGGCTGCGGAGTGAATCAAGTAGCGAGTGTTATCTCCCCGGACTCCATGCTGATGCTCTGATCAGGACTTCAGCAAAATTCTGTTTGAAATGAGAATAGACTAATTTTCATCCGACGCTTCTCAGAGGAATCCCATGTGGTCCAACACGCCAAGGGTCATCATTAGAAAACCGCCTTCAAAAGAGCTGAGGCTTCTTGTGGCAAAGCTCTCTCCCTTTGTTAAATTTATAAACATTTATGTAAAAATGTATACATTAATTGTTCAGGCTCTTCTCAGCCTGGAAAGCTATGCCCAGGAATGTACTTGGGGGAAATAAACTCATAAAAATACCCCAAGTCAGGATGAAAATGGCCTTGTTTTGACTGAAAATTCAGAAGAATTCAGTGATCAAAGGCGATTCTTACTCCCAGCTGTTCAAAGGGACTTATATTAAAAAAAAATCAGATGTGACCAAGAATAGAAAAGAACTCATTAAGAGCTTAATGAGACGGTGACAGGTGAAATCATCAGTTGCTTAAACACTGTACAATTTTTTTTTTCCTTCTGTAGGATCCACTCATTTGTTTTCCTGGATTCAATTTAGATTTCCTATACATTGTTATCAAATGCAGAAAAGTTCATCAAAGGGGGAATATTTTTCAGTCCCGAGTCACTGGGCGTCTAGGTAATTAAGACATCCCCTTCCCTACTTGCCCCTCACCTCCATGGAAGGTGCTTGCAAGCATATCCAGGGAAACAAATAACTGACTTGCTCTCCTCTCCCCACTTCGCAGGTTTCCTTGGGAGAGATAACCCAAGAGTGAACAAGTACACCAGGAAAGGCATGATCTGGGGAAGTTTAACAGTAATCCTCATAACCCAAAAGCGAAGGTAAGTTGTTGTCCTTAGAGACATAAAAATAAGGGACCCTAGAGAGAGGGAGGGCTGTGCACCTTTTTATAGCTTTAATTCTGCTGCTCTGGTGTTCAGAAAATAGTAAAACTAAGCAAAAGAAATTTCTTTTTTTTTTTTTTTCTACTTCTCCTAAGCAGCTTAAATCCCCTTTGACTTTCCCCAGGCAAGACTGGAATCTCTTGCACGTTTCCAGGCTCTGACCTTCCCGACTTTGGTCTCCCAACACTAGTAGCCAGTTTTTTATTCTTTAAATGCTAGAGGAGTCATGAAAAATTCAGACACTGGGTTTCCCTGAGACCAATCTGGTGGCTTTTTCTTTGTGCTAACTGCTGCTTTCTATGCATCATTCAAAAGATACATACCAAGTTGTCAGCCCCTGAACTGCTACTTGGTGTTAGACATGAATATTTGTAGCTTAGCAAGGGACTAAATTGAAAAAAAAATTAATATTTGACAAGCCCAAAGAAAGGCATAACAGGTCCAGAAGTATCCATTTGAAAGGTTTTTTATTTGTAAAAAATAAAAACTTTTTGTCCAACTGGGGTGATTCTGAGCCACAAAAGGTTTGCTTTGAAAAAGCACTGATTACTAGACATCTTCCAGAAACATCGATTATGATTACAGCATCACAAATACAGCGGCCAACCTGTTTTTTTTTTTTATGTGGATACAGGGGGAATATTCATTTTATGCCTGTGCCACTAATCTTATATGACCAGGAAGCCAAGAGGGATGTGATAAGACTGATGCTAGATGCACATCAACTATACCTACAATGGCAAAATTGTCTTTTCCCACATTTCTTAATTAGAATGAGAATCAGCTTAGAACTAATAGAATCTCTTATTAGTCACAAAAAGAATAGCTGCCGCTCCAGTTCAAGTGGCATATCTGCATAACTTATAGCCTTAAGAGCTTATAGTCCCTGGTACTCTTGGCTGACTGCCTTTAACTCTCTCATATTAATGAGTTGTTCTAAATTTAGTCTGCTGTGACAAACTAATATTAATACAGTATTTTATGGCCCAGAGCATTGTTAATACATAGGAATGAAACCCAGAGTCAAAGGGAGGGGGCAAGGGAGTGAGATTACTTTGTGTGATTGTCAAGATATATGATAATCCAAGTATGTAGATATTAAGACTTAAATATAATACACTGCTTATGGATTTATATTATGTGAAACATTTTCTATTATTTTAAATCCTCATGGTATTAGTTTCCTATTTTCAGGGGTTTATAACTTGGCCATACAAAGTCACTCTGGGCTGAACCTTGGAAGGCAGGGTCTTAACCTGGGGGCATTTAATTTATTTATTTATTTTATTTAACCAAATTACAAGTCAGTTTGGCCATTTTTAACCCAGGCAAGTGGCAAGGGGGGAGCAGCAGTTTGGGATACAATTTTGTGTACAGAGCTCCAGTTTGTTTCACAGAGTGAACACCAAGAAAAGAAAACTATAAATGATGCAGGGGTGAATCATATAAGAAAAACAAAGCTACAAATGCAGTCAATAAAGACGACAAGGGGATTTCTTTCCTTAAATGCAGATTGTACCTTTTAAGTGTACATCTTGAGTAGCAGCCTACAGACAGGTATTGGTTTGGGTTGGCACCCATGGGTAGAAAGCAGATTTGTAGAATTTGCGGAGGGATTAGATGTGGTTGTGTGTGTGTGTATGTGTCATTTATGTTTGTCTTTTGTAACTAAGTAATAGAAACATTCAGTGTGGGCTCAACCTGGTTCTCTAGCAAGATGCAATGCTTGCTTTTTTTTTTTTTTTTTTTTTTTTTTTTGCGGTACGTGGGCCTCTCGCTGTTGTGGCCTCTCCCGTTGCGGAGCACAGGCTCTGGACGCCAGGCTCAGCGGCCATGGCTCACAGGCCCAGCCGCTCCGCGGTATGTGGGATCCTCCCGGACCGGGGCACGAACCCGTGTCCCCTGCATCGGCAGGCGGACTCTCAACCACTGCGCCACCAGGGAAGCCCGCTTGCTTTTTAATGAATCCATAACTTCAGAAGAAGAAAAGCAAGTGTCACAGTTATTATCATAGGCAGCTCCAGGCTGCCAGGTGCATCAGTCAGGGAAATTGTGAGGTACGTGTAAGTGAGGAACGGTGGCCTGGGAGCTCCTGGCAAAGACTGGTTGTGAAACTCGTTTTTAAAGTCCTAAGGGATAGAAACTAGCCTAAATGTGCTTGGGTGGCATCATTCTCACTAAAAGCACTAAAAGCTTGCTGCAAAGCCAGCTCCGTGGGTGACTCTCAAGACGTGTGGGTGTCCATTTGGCAGGCGTTTTTATTTTATTTATTTATTTTTGTGTGTGTGCGGTACGCGGGCCTCCCACTGCTGTGGCCTCTCCCGTTGCGGAGCACAGGCTCCGGAAGCGCAGGTTCAGCGGCCACGGCTCACGGGCCCAGCTGCTCCGCGGCATGTGGGATCTTCCCAGACCGGGGCACGAACCCGTGTCCCCTGCATCGGCAGGCGGACTGTCAACCACTGCGCCACCAGGGAAGTCCCGACAGGCGTTTTTAGAAAGACTTTTTATGTCTCTAAAAAGAAAGCCTGTTGGGGGAAATTGTCATTGTATTTCTAGGACATTACAGTTTGTAATTTATAGGAAAATGTCACAATGGAAATGGAAATGTTTCCTTTTTCCCTTTTATATATATTCAGCTCTATGACACTGAGGTCAGTTGATAAAATTCTTCTCTTTCCTCAGCTCACTCTGTCAGGTCAATCAATGCTGGTTAACTCACAGAGAGGACATTCCCTTTCTGTACCAAGCTTCTCAAGGAGATGCTGGGAAGGGTTTTCTGCCTGGAATTTCACAAAGAAAGAGAAATTTCTTCATAAGGGAAATGGGAACTGACTGGTCTTCAGAGCAGAAAAACTCAACTGCCCTGATCCAGCAAGAGACCATCAAATGTCGGCCAGGAGACCCTTTGCAGCAGGTGGACCAGGAGACAGGGCTCATAATTTTGGGATCCCCAGTCTGGACGACGACCTGTTACTGGGCGGCAATGCATCTGAAGAAATTGAAAATCACAACGAGAATAACAAGGCAAAATAATACAGACATTTCAAAAACAATTGATTCCTCTGTATAAAAAGGTAGTCAAATATAATACCAGAAAACAGAAATATCCTCTTGAGGTTTCCAGTTTAAGGAGGTAATCATGTCTTTTCTTTTTTTTTTTTTTTTTTTTTTTGTAAAATTCTTAACCTCATAATAGCCTTCCTGTTAATGGGCTAAAATAAAACATAAACCGATAATCAGATGGAAATTAGCAGTAACTATCTGCTAAGGTGAACAACTTCCCCCAGGGTTTCTTATGATAAAACCTCAATCCCTGTTGCTTCATGGTGACCTGTTATATGGCTCATGCTTTGTATGTGCTGGATTTCATCTACTTCAAACATGCAGCTCACTTTGTTCAGATTTAGCAGTTGGTTCTAAACGTTGATTGTTTTTGAGGTAAGCAGGTGAATTTTTTGCTTTGCCAAAAGAGAAAATAACTTCTGAATTTTATGTTCCACCTGCTGAGTTTCACAATGAAATTGCAAACCAGGTAGGGAAAGAGACTATTGGATTTTTAGGTTTTGTTACAAATTTGAATTTGGGCTTCATTTAGCAGCGGTTGACTTAGTATCTTGAATTGGGCATGGTTTTACGAAATCATGTGCTGATTTCTGTGTGGTAGCTTCAGGTGAGAAAATTTGCTAGAACTGACAAACTGATTCCATGCTCTGAGGAAGTTTTCCTCCCTAGCTCTTCATTGGGACATAATTCTTCTTTTCATATACTTTGGAGGTAGGGAGGTTGGAAGGGGAACACTTTACATTACTAGAACCTCTTAAAATTTAGGACATCTTTCAAAGGTTTCCCACCATTATAACTAAAATTATGTAGTCACTTAAAATTTTAACTTAATTTAAAAAGTAGCACATTTGCATAGTTCAAAATATAGTGTATTTTTTTTTTTGTGGTACGCGGGCCTCTCACTGTTGTGGCCTGCTCCCGTTGCGGGGCACAGGCTCCAGACGCGCAGGCTCAGCGGCCATGGCTCAAGGGCCTAGTCGCTCCGAGGAATGTGGGATCTTCCCGGACCGGGGCACGAACCCATATCCCCTGCATCGGCAGGCGGATTCCCAACCACTGCGCCACCAGGGAAGCCCTATAGTGTATTTTAAAAGTCTACCTTTCAGCACTATTTGCCAGATTCCCAATTCTGTGCTCCTCCTCAGAAGTGACTGGCATTAGCATTTTCTTGTCTATTCTTTCAGAAACATTCTATGCCCACATTATCTTTCCTCTTTTCTACGAATGACAGTGTTCTTCGTGCACTGTTCTGTACTCTGGTTTCATTCTCTTAGTAATTGATCTTGGAGGTTTTTCTATTTCAAATTGTGAGAGCTTTCTCCTTTTCTGGGGGCAGCATGTACCAAAATTAATTTAACTACTTTTCAACTGACGGAAATTTAAGATATTTCCAATATTTTGCAGTTAAAAATACTGCAACAAGAATAGCTGTGTACATTTGCCATATCATACATATGCAAAAAACATCTGTATGATAAATACCTAGATATGTAATTGCTGGTCAAAGAAAATGTACATTTGTAATTTTGATGGGTGTTACCAAGTTATCTTCCATGGAGGTTGTACTGATTTGTACTCCCTCCAGTGTTGGATGAATATCTGATTCCCTATACCCTGAGCATGCAGTAAGTGGCCTTATTAAACAGCCATCACGGGGCTTCCCTGGTGGCGCAGTGGTTGAGAATCCGCCTGCCGATGCAGGGGACACGGGTTCGTGCCCCAATCTAGGAGGATCCCACGTGCTGCGGAGCGGCTGGGCCCGTGAGCCGTGGCCGCTGAGCCTGCGCGTCCAGAGCCTGTGCTCCGCAACGGGAGAGGCCACAACAGTGAGGTCCGCATACCACAAAAGAAAAAAAAAAAAATAATAAACAGCCATCCTTGTCAATCTGATAGGTAGAAAAAGAAGATACTTCAGTATAATTTAAATCACAATCCTCCCATTATGAGTTAAGGTAAGCATTTGAAAATGTATTTAGCAGCCATTTATATTTCATTTTCTGTGAACAATCTGTTTATATCTTTCATTACTTTTGTTGAACAAGTCAAATCCCGTATTTTCCAGTTTGCTTCTACAGGCTGATGAATCTGGACTTTGAAATGAGAGATTCCAGTCATTTGAAAAAATGTTTGGATAGGAGTATTGGGAAAAACATCTCAAGCTGATATGAACATGAATACAATGAGATTTGGTGGATCCCTTCCTTTTTTAAAAAAAAAATTATGAAAGTCCAGATTTGATTTGAAGATCTGAAGACAGAGAATAGGAAAAAGATCTTTTTTTTGAAATTGTGTATCTCAAAACTTTTCTTTTAGAAGAATGCATGTTTGCATTTACACCCCAGGATCTATTTATGTAGATATTTATTTGCATCTTCTATTAAATGTAGATCGACCCTATAGTCAGCTGGCTCATATTCATCTGACAATGGAGATCTTAAAGATCTGAGAGCCCTATTTCAATCTTTTTACTGAGGTGCTTTACTCTTGTTATTTATTTCTTATTTTATTAGCTTAAAATAATTTTAAAAAAGAAATCTAAAAAGTATAGGAGAGTACCAGAGAATAAAGGGAGTGGAATCTGATTCCCAGCACTCAGAATTGTTTAACTCTGTCATATTCTCTTCCAGTCTCTTAAAATAATTATATAATTGGCTAAAATCCCTTCTAAACTTGAGTTTTGTTTCTTTCCCTCTCTTCTGAGGGACAACCACTGTCCATTAAAAAATTATGTTTGTATATATTTATATACAATCCATACACAACACAACATATAGTATTGTTTTGAGGGCTTATTAAAAATATAAGTAGGACAATGGTGTATCATTCTGCATCCTGCATTTTTTACTCAACATTATAGCTTATTTAAGATCTGTCTATGTTGACATATGAATATCTGTATCTACATCTATCTGTCTATATCTATCTATCTATCTCCAGGTTATTCTTTTTATTTTTGTGTGTGATAGTTCATGTATGAGTGTACCACATTTTGTTTATCCTTTCCTCTATTGGTGGGTATTTAGCTTGCTGCTAGTTTGCTGTAATTTTCAATGTACTTCCACAAAGATTAACTCATGGGATCCTTACGTAAACTCAGTGACACACGGGAGACAGAACAAGTGAGGGAATTCAAACACAGAGAGGTTAAGTGACTGGGCTAAGGTTTGTTACATTCTCAGATAGAACCCAGGGTTTCCTAATTCTTCATATAAGTTCTTGCCTCTGATTTATATAGCTTTTCATCCTTCAAAGCATGGAGTACCATTTAAAAATTGTAATGGAGCCTACCTAGACACAGTTTAAGTTGAGAATATATATATACATATATATGTGTGTGTGTCTGTTTTAAATTTTTTCTGCATTCAAATTAGTTTCAAGACATTAATCAAGAAATGACTGTCTAGATACAGCCACTATAGAGAACAGTATGGATGTTCCTTAAAAAACTACAAATAGAACTACCATACGACCCAGCAATCCCACTACTGGGCATATACCCTGAGAAAACCATAATTCAAAAAGAGTCATGTACCAAAATGTTCATTGCAGCTCTATTTACGATAGCCAGGACATGGAAGCAACCAAAGTGTCCATCAACAGATGAATGGATAAAGAAGATGTGGCATATATATACAATGGAATATTCCTCAGCCATAAAAAGAAATGAAACTGAGTTATTTGTAATGAGGTGGATAGACCTAGAGTCTGTCATACAGAGTGAAGTAAGTCAGAAGGAGAAAAACAAATACCGTATGCTAACACATATATATGGACTCTAAGAAAAAAAATGTCATGAAGAGATTAGTGGTAGGACGGGAATAAAACACAGACCTACTAGAGCATGGACTTGAGGATATGAGGAGGGGGAAGGGTAAGCTGTGACGAAGTGAGAGAGTGGCAGGGACATATACACACTACCAAATGTATATTAGATAGCTAGTGGGAAGCTGCCGCATAGCACAGGGAGATCACCTCTGTGCTTTGTGACCTCCTAGAGGGGTGGGATAGGGAGGGTGGGAGAGACGGTGACGCAAGAGGGAAGAGATATGGGAACATATGTATATGTATAACTGATTCACTTTGTTGTAAAGGAGAAACTAACACACTATTGTAAAACAGTTATACTCCAATAAAGATGTTAAAAAAATAAAAATAAAATAAAATTAAAAAGAAATAACTGTCTATAAAACAGATATTTTAATAGACAAATACCAAAAATCCCAACAAAATTTTTTCTCATGCATATTTAAGTTCAGAAAAAATGTTAAAGGTCTCTCACATAGCAAGTTTCCTGAACTTAACTATTCTTCCAGAAATGTGCTTTTGACATATTGCTGACATATTTCTCCAGGACCAGGACTTTAGGAAACTTTTCCCCCCAAACTTCATTTTCTATTTTCTTTTTCAATGAAAAAAGCATACGATTAGAAAATAAAAGATTAAATCTTTCTCAAGCAAGAATTTTTCTCCTACATACCAAGATGACCATTGGAGGAATAAAATTTGACAGTCAACCACACTCAACAATGAATACAGAGCTTTAAAATGAAGAGTAATTTTTGTTTACAGTGTTGCTCATAGACTTACAGAATATTTGAACTGAAGGGATCTTAGACTGTAGATGTATGACTTGTCCAAGATGGTGCTAGCTGCTACAGTAGAGCACATGAGGACTATATAATTACAAAATAATTTAATTTTAGTTTTTTTATTTTCCTAGGAAAAAAGAGGCATATTATTCTGTGGATGTGTTCAAAATTAAGGAAGGAGAACAAAATTTTCTGCTAAGTAAATTTACTAAAATAGGAATATTTCACTTTACATTTATGGAGAGATTTCATTCAAATACCAGGGTGTGGCTGGTTGCTGAGTGATGAACGACCATTACTGAATGTCTAACTGGGGATGCTATATTGATGAAAGCACAAAACTGTCAGAAAGTCACAGTCTTGGTGGAATTTCTTCTGGAGAGAGAAATTTGTCTTGTCTTGCTAGCACTACGTTTAGAGGGCTTTCTGGCTGTAGAACCTTGTCAAAGCTCAAACCTTACTTCCTTGGGGAGCAGAGCATTCCTGCCTTCCCAATATTGGATCAGTGTCCCTTCTATGTGATCCCAGACAGCCCCATGGCTATCCCTATCTTAAGCATTTGTGACAATGTTTCCTAATGACCTGATTACATGGCTGTCTCCCCCACTTGGCTGTAGGAACCATTTGCTTTAGAGCAAGGTCCATTCTTTCACCATTGTATTCCATGTGACTAGCAGAGTGTGGGTACGGAGTCGGCAATCATAAAGATTCGTTAAAAGACATAAAAGATGAATGAATGAATGAATGCTCTAGTAGAAAGATTGTGTCTTAGGAGGAAATTTGCACTGTCAGGATTTACAAAGTTTAGCATACACTTTAAAAATGTTAAATGCCTGTTACTGCTGGTTAAATAAAATGTACTAAAATTCTGTGAAGAAGTTTGAAAGTAGAGATTTTCCTTTATTGCCCTCTATTGAATTAGAGGTGACTAGTTGAGATTTCTATTTGAGGATATAACAATACTTCTGTTTTAAGAACATTATGATTCACGACTTTTATGGCATAATAAATATCTAGAAGTAAAGAAACACAAATATTCAGCGGAATACCCATCACTTTTTCTGTTTTTTTTTTTTTTTTTTTTTCTTGCTGTACTTGGGCCTCTCACTGCCGTGGCCTCTCCCGTTGCGGAGCACAGGCTCCGGACGCACAGGCTCAGCGGCCATGGCTCACGGGCCCAGTCGCTCCGCGGCCGGCACGTGGGATCTTCCCGGACCGGGGCACGAACCCGTGTCCCCTGCATCGGCAGGCGGACTCCCAACCACTGCGCCACCAGGGAAGCCCGCCCTGTGTGTTTTTTTAAAAAAATTTTTATTGATGTATAGTTGAAAAATAATATTATATTGGTTTCAAGTGTGTAACTTAATGATTTGATATTTTTTTTACACTGCTGAGTGATCACCACAAGCAATCTAGTTACCATCTGTCATCATACAAAGTTCACTTTTAGAATTTATCTTCTGTGTTTTTTTAATTGACAGAGTGGGAAGCCATGTGTTGGTCTATTTAATTTCATATAAATCCTCTAGCTGCATCACTATCTAAAAATAAATATATCCAACTTTAATATTAATTACTATTATTTGATTATCAAATGTAAGAGCCTAAAAATATCTAAATGTCACACAGGTCAAGCTACTCTCCTACTGTAATTTTAGTAGTTTAGCAGTTCTAACATAATTTTATAAAGAAAATTTAGGCATTATTAACAAAGTAAAAATGAAATGGATTTTTAAAATCTAGAATAACTATGGTTTCTAGTTGAAGATTCTACTTGATTATCTTCTTCAGGTCTCTTACTTGAAGCCCGTAAGTGTTTTATAATCCCAGGGCCTGCTAGAGCCTTTTAAAGAGTTTCCTCACAAGAGGGCAGCATTTGACTAAGTGTCCAAATAGAAGGTTTCCTGGCGAACTGGGAATATCCATGCAGATCACTTTAATGACTCAGTTAGCAGCTTTACATGGATTTCTAACTCGATTTGTTGGGATGGGACCCGATCTGGCTTGATTAGCCTTTAGAAAGGAATTTTAGGGATTTATTCCACAAATAAATATCAACTGTTCTTAGATAAGTATTACAACAGGTTTGTGGAAGTCACGCTTACCTTAGAGTTTCTGTTGCCCAGCCTTTTAAATGCACATAAATTATTACATTGAATTACTTAGTATTGTAACCGAATAAAACACAAATGGAGTTACTGGTTTATCAGCCGCCTTTAATTTTTTTTCACCTCTCCAATCACATCTATCTACCAGTTGTTTTATCTCCATGATCTATTTAACCTGGAATTTTGTTTTCAAGAGTGAGCCCTGCAGAAGTGATGTGGATCACTGCAAGAGCTGCTGGTGGAGCAGCTTTCTTTTGGAAGATGGTCTTCCTTTGATCTGAGCCTTGAGGATAACCGATGAGATGCTCAGGGACCAATGCTTTCCACATCCCTGAGAGCATGCCAAGGGGCTGGTCCACTGGGTGACATTCAAGACTCAAAAAGTAGCCTCATCCTTGATTTTCAGGGTCAGGAGAGTAAACCATTGCTTGGTTCTCATTATTATTCCATCACTGTTGGTATAAAACCTCTTTTTTATTTTCCAACATAGAGCTGAATGTATTGTGGACACATCTGGGGTACACAGCTCTTCATGGAGGTTAGGTATGACAGCCAATTACCAAACTACATCCTACATTTGTTAATAGGAGCATTGTTATGGAGCCAATACTGGATAAAATGGCATTATTTTAACTAGTCATTAAATAGTCTTTAAAAAAATATGGTGACATTTCTCAAAGAAACAGTCTCAAAAAGAAATTTATATCCACAAATATCCAGGCATAGGCACATGTACACATATGTATATACTTTGCCCTCAAATTTGTATTTTAAAATTTTGAAATAAATGTATTTTAGTCATGACGTGTTTTCTAGGTGAAAGAGAAAACCATATTTGGGTTCTTGTAACACTGAAAGAGACACTCGCTGTTCCTGTTCCAATTTACGTTTGGATAAGTTATCACAAAGTAGCTGTAAAAAGTCTTCTTGGAGGAGTTATACTGGGCTTCTGATGACTAAATAAGCAGAACTAAATTTCTTGAATATTCTAATTGTTGAAGAAGGTAATTGAGAGCAAATACCTTTCTCAGAAAAGCCAAAGAAAAATCTGAAAGTAGAAATGCTACCGCATAAGGCATACAAGCAGATTCTTAAATTTTTGTGTTCTTTAGCCCTTTGTACCTATATTCAAACAATGACTACTGGAACCCACCAGATTTCTTATTCACTTTAGGGGATCAATTTGGGAAATTTTGATGATTTCCATTCCACTTTATGTGTTTTATGGGGCTTTATTAACTAACATTCTTTTGCAAAAAAGGGATAACTTAAACGGTACTTCCAATTACTCCAGGGCCAACTCTGTTTTATTTACATTACTCAGAACACATTTGATATTAATATTTACACATTTTTCAGAATTAGAATGCAATCCTCTGGTAGAGAGCATTGTCCTTCTTTTAAAAAAGATCAAATGGAAATAATCTAACCAATTAAATTTGATGAATCATAATTCTTAGTTGTAAGCAACAGATTAAATGCCAACTTTTGGTTTAGGTTTACATGGTTTAGTGAATTTTGGTAATACCAAGGAATGTGAGCCACTGGGAAGCCAAGGTGATCCATAGGTTGCCCTCCTCACCATTTCCTCTTTTGCTTTTGACACTTTCTGCTCCTTTCTCTGACTCTCCGTCAGATAATATATGTCTGTGGACAAAGTAAGAGGTTTAGAAGTTGGAGGGCAGAAAGAGAATTCCAAGACAAGGAACAAATCTATATTGAATGCCTACTCTAAGGCAGGTAGAGTGCCAGGCACTGGAGACGCAGAGATAAATAAAACACAGTCCCTGCCTTCAAAAACCTCATAGTCAAGTACAGGCAATAAAGGAGTCGATTCATTACTGTGGTTCAGTGTGACAAATGCTTTGAAAGGAGATAGTCTCCCTGGATATTACGGAATCATGGTGAATGCGCACCTAAACTCAAGGATAAGGGAGGAATTGTCTGGTAAAGTGGTGCATGAAGGAACTGGTAGGAATTAGAAGAGGAGGGGGAGGATGAAGGAGGGGAGAAAGGCGTTGCAGACAGAAGGAAAAGCGTGTGCGATGTAATGGAAGTAGAGGACAATTTGCAGGTTTGGGAATTATAAGAAGTCCTTTGTTTGGAACAGAGGGGTTTTGTGGAATTAGGGAGACTGGAGAGTTAGGCAAGAGCCTCATCATGAAGGGCTTTGTTGAAAATTTTAACATCATTTCTCTCTCTACAGCTGCCCTTGTTTATCAGCTTGTGGGATAGCGATTTGGACTCCCAACATATCACTGTTGGGACGACATATTTGGGGCCCCTAGGGATTGAAGAGAAGAGTCAGCAATGAAGGGAAAGAGAAGAACTGATACTCAGAATAGTGGTTAAAAGTATGAAATCTGCCTAAGCTCTAATCTCAGCTCTGTCACTTACTAGCTGTGCCACCTTGGGAAGGTTATTGAGCCTCTCTATACCCCAGTATGCTTATCTGTAAGATAAAAATAATCCCTTTCTCAATAGGGTTATTATGAGGATCAAATAGTTGATGCTTGTAAAGCTATTGGATCTGTGCCTTCTTAATTAACATGTTAATAAACATGTTTATAAATAATATATTGAAAGCCTACTGTGAACTTGGCATTTTCATAGATGTCACTTCACATTGATCTTCACTCTAGCTTTGTGAGTCACTATTATTAACCTATTTTCACAGATTAAAAAAACCACAAAAACTGAGGTTAAAAAGGAGTTGGTAAATGGCCAAGGAGCACATGGAGGGGAACTTTGAACCAGAGCCCGTGCTGTCCCCTGGGGAAAGGGCCAGGTAAGTGTTACTTTCAACAGAGTGACTCTGGTCTTCGTTGGAGAAAAGTGGTGCCAGAGAAGTCGGCCCAGGATTTGGAAGGATCTTCTAGAGTTGGAGCCCACGACCGTGGGGAAGGAGAGACGAGGGTTGTGAATCTGATTCTTGCTCCTGGTGGTCCTGAGTTCGGTCCTCACCTCGGGAGGTCGGACCCTATCTCAGAGAAAAACCCCCTCCCTGAGTGTGTGCTCAAATTCCCTTTGAGAGAGATGTGCTACAGATGCGGTAGTTTAAGAATAAGCCTCCTTTCAGAAAAGCCAGGGCAGACCTAAAAAGTTATAAGTTATTGAATCAGTCCTGGGATTAGAGGTTTTGGGTTTCTTTATGTGTTTTTCAGGTCTATGTTCAATTGGCATCACAGGGCAGGGGTTAAGAGTCTAGACTTTGGAGGCAGACTGACAGAAGTTCCATCTCCAGCTGTGATATATAAAAGCACGGCTAACACCCAGGACTTGCTGAATGTGTCTTGAGCACATACCAGGCCCGGACTGGGCACTTCACATGAATGACCTTGTTTAGTCCTCACTGCCAGTCAACGAGTTACCATTATCACCCTTGTCCTGCAGCTGAGAAGACTAAGGCTCAGTTAATTTAAGTAATTTGTCCAAGGTCAAGCAGCATGGTAGCTTAAAGCATTGGCTCTAGCTTCAGGTTGCCTGAGAATGTATCCTGAAATACCTTACAGGCCGTACAAGCTAAGGCAAGTACTGAACCTCTCTAAGCTTGAGTTTCCTCATCAGTAAAAGCCAAAAACAATGACCTAATTCAAAAGGTGGAGATGACACTAAGTGAAAAAGCATACGTATGGTACCTAACACAGTGCCTGGCACACAGTAGGCATAGTAAATAGAGGTAATCTGCTGTCTGTCTGTCTGTCTGTTCACATAGGCTCAGAGTCTGGTGCTCTCATTTGTGTGATTGCTCAGATCAGTGCTTTACATAATTGCTTCCTCTTCATTACCGTCATCATCCCTCAATGAGCTCCTATTAAGGGCACAGTGGGAGGACAAGACATGTCCTATAACCCAAATGCCTGTGGGACTGGTAACATATGCTAGAGAAATTCAGAGCAGGATTGTGCCATCCTGGTCTGAGGTGGGTTGGGAATGCTTTATGGGAGACAGTAATAATGGCCAATGCTTACACAGTACTTCCCCTTTTCCAGGCATGGTATGTATGCCCATTATATATATAAGTAAACTGAGGCACAGATCAGCAGAATAACAAGAGAGAGCCAGATTTCAAACCTATGCAGTCAATTCCTGGTTTCCTGTGTTTGTGAGCTGAGCCTTGAGTGATACACTGACAACAACAGCAGCAGTAGTAGTAGTAGTAGTAACTTAAAAAAAAAACAGTAATTGCTATATGTCGGTTAATTCACTTTAGTACATGATCATATTTAATTCTCACAGTAACCTGATGGAGCAGGATTATGACTCATGCTTTGAGGATAACGAAATAAAATCTTAGAATTTGCCATTTAACAAATGATGAAGGAACTTGCCAGGACTTGTAAATATTCAGTAGCAAATCTGGGATCCAAACCCAGGTTGAACTGCCTCCAAGTCAATGTTCTTTCCACTTTCTCTCCTTGTCTGACATAAAGTACCAATGAGGAAGGAGCCACTCCAGGTAGCCATGGAGACTGGACTGTGTGTGGCATCACAAGGACGGGTAGGTACAACAGTGTGGCTGGAGGTGTGTGTGTGTGTGTGTGTGTGTGTGTATGTTCACCCACACATGCACATTCAGGTGTGTGTACAGGAGATGATGAAAGACAAATCTTAAGAGATGACGCTGGCATTTAAAACAACTACTGAAATCCTTCAACAGTCAATGGCATCAGGCATAGGTAAGGGGTATTTTCAGATGAAAGGAGATTTCTCCAAGCCACCCTGATCCTAAGACATAACTTCTGCCCATGGTCCTAGGCTTGCTCCAAATCTTCTTGAGTTTTCTTCCTTGTCCCCTCTTTTTTTTTTTTTTTTTTTAGCTTGATCTAAGAGTAGAGTTATCAGATTTAGCAAATAAAAACTCAGAACACCAGCCAAATTAGAATTTCAGATAAACAAGTAATTTTTTAGTATAAGTATCTCCAATGCAATATATATGGCAACCACATCTAAGAGGCCTGTATAAGGTCAAATTTCTCAGTGAGGGAGCCTCACCAGAAGTGAGGACCCAGCCCTGGTGACAGCTTAACAAGCTTCATCTACATATCTCAGGAAAGGTTCCCCCACAAATGGTGCTTTAGCCTCTGTCCTGTGCTTTGTCACCCAGAAGAAGCTCAGCCATCCAGGCTTTACCTCCTTTAAGCCCACAATTCCACATGTGATGACCAATTAGAAAAAGGGATACAGAATAAAAACCAGCCTTGATGATATCACTCCAACAATTGTCAGTAGATATGCTGCCTTGTAAGCAGCATGTCATGTGTTCTCCATTTGACTTTGCTAACTACCAGGAGGTCTTCTTGCAAATAGGCATCATTGACTGCATTCACTGGGCCTACTTTCGAAACCTCTCATTGGTTGCTATCCATGACCCCCCCCCGTCTGAACATGGCACACCTCCTTCGATGTGGGCTGGCTGCCAGCAGAACAGATGGCTGTGAACCTTGGCATGCCAGGAAACCATTAGGTTCATCAGTGTGAGCAACAGGGGATAAGTTTCTCTCTGAAAATGTGAAACTAACAGCCTTGCAGGGCAAGGGGCAGATGCCCTCTTGATCCAGGTGGGCTGACCTTTCAGTCCCAGATGTGGTCTCTGCAAAGCTGCAGGCTTAGAGCACCGCATGAAGGAATGACCTCAGAAAAGACTGAAGTGGAGAGGAAGGGTCTGCTGAAGTGGACAAAAAGCTTCATTTCTACTTGGCTAGAGTGCTTTGAGGGCCAGGGTTGCTTGTGGGTGACAGATAGTGGATTCACCAGGAGCCTGCTTTCCATTTCTGTTGAGTAATCCCCTGTAGAGAACCAGCAGGCCTGCCAAAGGACAGGCTGTGTTCTAGTTTCTTACTCTGGAGGTCACAGTTTTCCCCTTAAACCTGAGTTCTTTGGCATCTACTAGTCCAACAGATACCAACAGGTAAAATAAAAGCAGCTTTCCTTAGATTGGTGGTAAGGATTGAAGAAGGCAGCAGAGAAAAGATAAAAGTTTACTGGGAAGATATGTAGATACGTACTGGGAGTCTGCTTTGTTTTCTTTTAACCTTTCATTTTTTTTTCATCCTTAAAAATACTTGAGAGAAAGATTTCAAATACTACAGAAATGTACAAGAAAATGGAAGTGTCTTTTTACCCACATTCCCAAGAGATAATTACTGTTAATAATTTGTTGTATATTTGTGCAGTATTTTCCCTTGAATTGCAGATGTCCTCTTTGAAATCATAGTTGTTTTTTTTTTTTTTGATCCAACAATCCAGTTTATTTTTTGAAATATTCCCACTGAGGGAGAAGTCAATAAAGATATATATTTATTTGGTGAGAACTAAGCTGTCATGCATGAGTCTTTTGTTTACTCCTAAACATAATGAAATTGCTGGGCTCTCTTATTTTTAGGTTGAACAGTCACATTATCAATTTCATGCTATTTGATGTCAAATGATTTCTTATTTAGGAATACTGATCTTGTGGTTTATGTGTCATTGGATTTCTTTTTGAAACGGCCTCCTTGGGTCCTCTTCCTGTTGATGTTCTCAGATCCTCTCCTGCTGGCCCATTGCTCTAGTACTGCCCTCTTTTCTGACTTCTGACACATTTATGTGGGTCAGAAACACGCATTTGTGCTAAATACAAGTACTTCGGTACTTGGATGTCTCACATGCACATCAAACTCTGATTATTCTCTTCTGAGCCTCAATCTATTAATGTTGGATGCACCAGCGCCCATCAGATTCTCCATGTCAGAAATCTGTCTTTCTGGGTATAATATCCAAAGAAAACAAAAACACTAACTCAAAAAGTTATATGTACCCCTATGTTCATAGCAGTGCTATTTACAGTTGCCAAGATATGGAAGCAACCTAAGTGTCCGTCAACAGATAAATGGATACAGAAGATGTGGTACGTATACACAATGGAATACTACTCAGCCATAAAAAAGAATGAAATTTTTCCATTTGTGACAACATGGATGGACCTGGAGGGTATTATGCTTAGTGAAATGTCAGATAGGGAAAGGCAAAAATAAAACAAATGAATGCCTATAACAAGACAGAAACTAAGTCATAGATATGAAGGACAAACCAGTAGTTACCAGTCGGGAGAAAGGTGATAGGAGGGACAAGATAGGGGAAAGTGACTAAGAGGTACAAACTAGTAGGTATAAAATAAATAAGATACAAGGATGTAATGTACACCACAGGGACTAGAGCCAATACTTTACAGTAACTTAAAAAAGAAATCTGGTTTTTCTTACTTTCTTTCTCTTCATAGCCCACATCCAATCAGTCACCAAGAGCAAAACATTTTATTACCTAAATATTTCCCAAATCTTTATTTTTAAAGGCTTCCATACCACCTAAATTCAGGCCCTGAAAATATTCCAGTTACATCCTGACAAGTTGCAATTTCAGTAAAAACATTTCACCACAGCCAGCTGACACAGTGCTGTCCTAGTACCCAGCTCTCTGTGGCATGGTTTAACCCAGGAGTAGAACTTCGAGATCGTGGAGGACGTGTAAACTCTCTCCTCCAGAAAATCCTTCCAAATGTCATTCATTTTAGCTAAGATTTTTGATAGGATGTACTTCCTGAAAAGTACCTGCAGCACAGATGGTATATGGTGCCACATAAATAGTTATGTCTATCTTAGACAATTAAGCAAGGAGTAACCTGTGAAAGTTGAGCAAGGAAGTCTGCCTGGAGAGAAAGGCTCTGTCTCTGTTTGAGCATGAGCCAAGAGAGCATCTATTGATGGGCCCAGATTTCAACTCAGAAAATAGTTTTGAATCTGTTCTAATGTCAAAACAAATGTGTAGTTAAGGGCCCAGAGTTTTACACCATCTACTAAGGCTAGCCTGGAAAATGTTGAAATAGATTTAACTAGATGGCTGACTTCCCCTGTTAAAAAACCCTCAGATACCTGTAGCATGCTAGCTTTAGCAATCCTGTGTCCTGGTATGCCATAACCCCCAAGGTAAACACACATCCCAGGACATCTTTCCTTTTGTTCTTTCAGATCAAAACCGCCTTTTCTTAAGCCTTGGTATTTCAGGTGGTAAAACATGAAATGGATTTTTTTCTTTTTCTTTTTTTTTTTTTTTTTTGCCATACGCGGGCCTCTCACTGTTGTGGCCTCTCCCGTTGAGGAGCACAGGCTCCGGACATGCAGGCTCAGCTGCCACAGCTCACCGGCCCAGCCGCTCCGCGGCATGTGGGATCTTCCCGGACGGGGGCACGAACCCGTGTCCCCTGCATCGGCAGGCGGACTCTCAACCACTGTGCCACCAGGGAAGCCCTGAAATGGATTTTTGAAGGCAAAATGCTTATTTGGTTTATCACTTGTTTATGTCCTTGAACTTTCTTACCAGAGCAGAGACTGTGTACACACAAATGACCAGGTGGTTTTCTGGCTTAGAAGAATATAGAAAATGACTCTTTTATTTCATTGCATCCTAACAGTTTATTCCTAAAGAATGACCAACTATTTCCTTCCACAATGAAGGAAGAGTGAAACTGGAGTGGGTTTGAGCTTTAGCCAGAGAAAATTTGGTGGGAGGCAATGAAGAAGTGCCTCATGAAGTTTCTTAAATCCTGGACTGAGTAATGGAGTGTGTGTGTGTGTGTGTTGGTAAATCTCCTTTAGGGAAAGGATCTTTAAAAATTGCCCAAATTTCTTCTTTGGGTTGGTTTAAGTTAGATCTTGATTGTGGGCAGGGATGGAAGTATATGGCTGTGCAGACCACCTGTATCTTCCTAACACTATGTCTGTTGATTTTATTCCTGAAATCCCAGACCTGCAGGACCCTCAGTGCCTGGTCCATCTATCGTGTGTGGATGGAGAGCCTGCAGGTCATCTGTGCCCCACTCTGAGAGGAGCTTCCCATCCTCTGGACATCTGCCCTCCCTCAGACAGCCCATCACTCTAGCTCTTCCCTGTCCCTGAGATCTCAGGGGAGGAAGAGTTTCCTGTTGCCAGTGTGTTGCTGCTTAAAGATTTTCCAGGATATAAGTGTAATCCCCAAGGTGTTGTTAAACACACAGCATTAAGTGCAACACTGGAGGGAGGCGGTAGGATTTAAGTTTCCTCTGAGACGATCACTTTTATTAAAGGCACTCTCTTACCCAAGGAAAGAAAGGAGAGAGACAGTAAAGAACCATCTGTGGTTAAATAAGAGTTAGTGTGCAGTCTGCTTGCCAAGAATAGTTGTAGAAGTATTGGGAAATAATTTGGGCACAAGGAGAGCAGGTCAAATAATTAAAAGTTCAGGTTTATGATTTCATATTTAATATGGTCCTTGTGTCCCTTTTCCCCTAGAACTCTTGAATTGAATTCTGCACGTGATATGTCCTTTCAAGAACATTGAAAAGCTAACGTACAGATTAAAGTGTCCTGATGTACTAACAGGAATTATAACAAGGAATAGTATCTAGCAACTGGGGTGAAGTGGCAGAGGTGTGGGGCTGATGTGTGGAGAGATGTTCCTATTTCATTAAAATAAGTCTCTAGATAGCTAGAGTGGATGGTGTGAGCATACTTTGGTCCAAATGATCCTGGTGCTGGCATGAGAAAACAAGACAAGAGAAGTTAAGAGTCTCTGATATTGAAGGGTGAGGAATATCAACAGAAGTAACATGATCCTGTCAACAAATCCTGGAAAAAGCAGGACTAGTAAAAATGTACTCCCCTGAAACTGAAGTGAAGCAAATTTTGGTCGAATTAGAAGCACTTAATGATAAGCATTGAGTTTATAATCTCAAGAGGTGAAAATAGAAATGACTTTTTGAAGAGGTAAAGAGAAATTCATGGATGGCAGGTTCATGAAAGCTAATTAAAGAAAATACTGATTTTTAGGGAGATTATATTTAACCTCAGGATTGGGGTTGGAGGGGCAGCCTTTGTTTCTCTAAATTAGATCTTTGTCTCCATAGTTGGGGCCTTTCCCCCCCCTTATATCAAGAATGCTTTTCTTCCCCCTTTGTCTAGCTGATGAACTCCTACTGATGCTTCAAAACTTCCGGTTGCCCTTGTGACTCTATCTGAATGCCCCTATTTCCTGCATAGTTTTCCAATCCTTTCCTTTTCTCAACTATATAATCATGTACAAACCACTATGAGGGCATGCATACTGCATTCTGATTGTGTGTTTACCTCTCCCCTCTCTTCTTTGCTTGACTTTGGGCTGCCATCTGCAATTGGTATTGAGCATGTTCTAAATGAGAAGCCTGGTGTTGACATCATTTTTAAGCTAAAGGGCTAAAATTATCTTTTAGGATTCCTTTTTAACAGCCATTTTGTATCCAGTTCAGAGCTTATGTTTGCTTTCAAATGAATCATCACCTAGCCAATCAGTTTGTACTTATTCTGGTTAGAAAAAAGTAAAACCTCAATGATTTATTTATTTAGAGTTTCTGAAAAAGACTCCATGATCCCTCAAATTGTTGCCCTCTCCCCAATATTCTTTAAAAATATTCTTTCAAAACACAGTTTGAGTCATCCCCTTCTTTCAAAATTTAGATGATCCCCATTATCAGTAAAGTCAAATTCTTCATCAGGACACTCAGGACTCCTCCAACGTGGCTCCCACGTTTCATAACTCGTCTGCCACCACGTCCTCTGGTATCACTGTTCTAGGTGCGACATATCACTTAGAGTCTCTTTCTTCTCTCCTGTCTGGTCTTTCTTCCTCTACTTTCCCTTACTGCTGAGTGCAAATGTTACCCCAGCTATTCCCCACATCCTTCCATACTGGTGATGTATCTCTATTTACTATTTTTTAAGATGCCATTTGTGTTTTCTCCCCCATCTAGACTAAGTTCATTGAGCCTTTGAAATCCCTAGCACAGTGCCTGGCAGCAAACCGACAAACAATACATTGTTGCTTTTCATCTCCTACCTCTGAAATATCATTCAAAGATGTGGTACCAAGAGTTCTCAGTGCTGAGAAGAAGAGGTTAAAAATATTAGATTGAAAAACAGACAATATCTTCCTATTTCATTTCCCCTCAAGAATGAAGGTGGAACAGATGGAAACATCTGCATTTAAAGGATGCTTCCATAAATTATTCTGCATAAAAGACACCTAGGAGTCTACTCAATCATGAGAACTCAGGTCATTCAGCCTTTGTGTTTATTGATTTTTCAGTTATCTTGTCACAGGTGGGCACAAAATAATGCTAATTGGATGAAGCTTATCTAAGAACACCTTATTAAGAAACTAAAAAAGTATCTGGGAAGGTAAACAGCTGATGCAGAGGCCTTAGGAAAGGGAGATAAAAGGTATTACATGTTTGTCAAAAGAAATAATTGAACCAGTTCTTAAGCACCTGATAAGAAAATCTAGGGTATTATTATCTTTCAAGACTGGCACAGCATCTTAAATCTGCCTCCTACTATCAGTATTCAAGTAACTCTTTCAGTAAGTAGGTATTGAGTGTTCCTATGTGCCAGGCATCCTGCTGGGGGCTGGGGAAAGCAATACCACCTCTATCCCAATGGCCCTTGCAGTCTAGTAAAGGAGACAGATGTGTGACGTTATTACAACAGTAGAGTGAGTTCAGGGACATGAGAGGTACAGACCAAAAGAGGGTGTGTGCACCTCTAGTTGAGTGGGTCTGAGAAGGCTTCATAAGCACACTTGAGTTGTATCTTGAAAGATGAGTAGGTGTTCACCAAGTCCCAGTGGAAGGCATTCTTGGTGAAGGAAATAACCCATGTAAAGGCAGAGTAATGTGAAACCTCATGGTGATATAGAGTAGGCTTCATGAGGTTCGTATCAAGTTACTTCATTTTCTAGAGCATAAACTTTGGTATCTATCTAATCCCTTTCATTGGGGAGAGGCTAGGTTGGAGTATAAATGTGGATCTTCGTGTAGCTTATGCCTACATCTTTAGAAGCAGCTGAGCTGCTTTGCATACCTTTTTTTAGAGGGCTCTCCCACTCCTACTCAAGGTTAGAACTTTCTTAGACATTCCCACTCTTACTAACCAACATTCTTGTAAGTGGAAGTGGACAGATGGAACTTGGGGCTGCCAAATGGAGACGCTGGTCTTCTCCCTGAACAAATGCAGTGATTGGACAGCGCCACAAGGGTAGTGAGGACCGGGACCTGCAGCTGTGTGTGGTTTGCATGAGACCCACTCTGGCTCTGTTCCCTCAAGAGTTATTAGTTACTTTAGTGCTGTAGTTGCTCTGTCCAGTTCACTAGCTCTGAAAACTTGGGGGAGACCCTGGAGAACTTTTGCTTGTTGCCTGGGAACTTTGAACCTCATGCTCAGTTGTTCTTTTGGCAAACTACAGGCCATTTGAATATGGTGAGTTGGCCTAGAGAATCAGGATTTTTCAGCCAGGGAAGAGATTCAAGAGAGAAAGGGGGCTGGACTGCCACAGGATAGCGTATTGCCTCGTTGCTCTGTCTCATTTTCTCTTTTCTCCCCAGACATCCCTCTCCTTGTAGCAGCAAATCTACTACAGTAAGTCAATTATGAAAAGCCAAAGAGTCTTTTGTGTTCTTCCTTTCACATTCAGATAAAACATCTTTGTTTATGACTACATAACATCGTTTCATTTTATTATATGTGGCTAGTAACAGCAATCTGTCATCTGGGATTAATTTTGATTCATGGCCAAGCACCCTAATGCGTATGCTGATGAAATGCTCCTGATGTTCCCAGTAAGCAAGCTCCTTGGTGGGCTGGGCGTGTGCTCCTTGGCTGAGCTGTGACTTCTATACCCAGCACATCCTGCAAATCTGGCTTAATCTGTAAAAGGAATGGGGAGCCATGATCTCAGACTAGCAGGGCTAGAAATGGCAAGGCTGCTGCATGAGATCTTGCTGGTTGGGTACTGCCAAACTCTAGGGGGAGCCATTCACACATATGATGTAAATGGCACTAGGATTATTTAAATTGCAATCTTTTTTTCCCCCGAGTCTTAGAGTTCTTGGGATACCTTTTGAGTCACATCGTTCTTCACTTTTATTTTTGCCCAACTGTCTTCATCATATTTGAGGCCAGTTGTGGGTTTTGCAGATTTGCGCTTGGCTGTCTGCAGGGTATAGTACTGTATTTGTCAGGATAGGCTAGTTTATACCTCGTAACCAACAGATTCAGAATCTCAGAGACTTAAATAACAAAGATTTATCTCTTGTTCACTCTTCATGTCCATTGTAGGTTGGCTGTGGGCTCTGCTCCAAGTCATCCTCAGATCCAGGCTGAGAGAGACATTCATGTTTCCTCATAGGGAAAAGGGGACAACTGAAGCACAAAGCAACTTTTCAAGGTTCCATTTACATCTCATCGGTCAAAGACGTTTACAAGGCCATGCTAACTCAAAAGGAGGGCAAAAACCCATAACATTATCATATGCCCTGAAGGATGAGACTCAGAACATCTGGGACTAGTCCTAATAACTGCCACAGATGTAGGGGAGAGGAATAGTGGACTTTGAGGTCAGTAAGAACCACGTTCAAATCCTGATTCTGCTTCCTATTAAATGTCTAATAACTTTGCAAGCAAATTACATTCTCTCTCCTAGACCCAGTTGCCTCCCTATATAATGGAGATAATGATAGTATTTTCTTGTGAGCCCCGGTGATACAGTGCTAGTTATGTAGTAGGATACCCCAAAAGTCTCTTTTCTCGTGTGCCCCCCCTGCCTCGCTCTCCACCTGGGGTCGCCTGTAGTGCCAGTACTTTGCATTAGTCTTTCGAATAAGGGGAGAAACTGCCCCCGTCTCCCTGCCAGCAAATAAGAAAAGCCCTGGTGACATTTGCCAAAGCTCACGAAAATAGCTATTAGGAAGGCAAACTGTGCTTAGAAAAATATTAATTGGACTCTAAGCTCATTAGGAATTAAAAACAGCAAAAGAAATGTTCACCTTTAGCATAAGGGAAAAAAATCCTTGTAAGCCACATAGCTTCCCCCTAAAACACATAGCTGCTGCCCCTCTGTAAATGCCCAGAGGATTCTCTTCGCCTGGCTTCAGAGGTTCAGGACAACGCAGCAGACGCAAGTGACTTCAGGATACCTTTCATGCTCGGCAGGCGTCCCCATTTTATTTATGATATCAAAGCTGCATCTCTGTGTTCTCTTCTGTGGAAGACATAAAAGAGATTCAGAAGTCATCTAAATCATCTTGTAATTAATGTTACCACGCACGCCCAGGACATTAAAATGTTAACAGTGTTAGAATCGTGTGCTTTGGAATACCGAGTGAGGGCTTTATTAGAGAGAAATGCTCAGCAGATGTCATCCACCCTAATTGAGGACATCAGGGTGCCTGCTGCTTGTTCTTATCAGTGGTGCAGAGGTTTTTTTTTTTTTTAATTTATTCATTTTCTTTACTGCTAGAATCTGCTCTCATTATTAGACTATCTTGTCACTCATTTGCATTTCAAGTGCTGGGACTGGGCGGGGGGCGGGGGCGGGGTGTAGCAGCTATCTGCCTTAGAAGAACACTTCAAGGGTTACTCTATCAAATAGCAGCACAGTAGCACAGTGAATCTGACATCTGGGTTATCTTATTCCCAGATGCTCTGTGGTGTCATTAGCAGGATTAATCTTAGCTTTAATTTCATAATGATTCTTATTCTAATATATGTGAATGAACACAAAGTCTCTTGACTCATTATCACCAATTTACCCAAGATATGTAATCAGGCTCTTACATTCACCAACATTTATTTTTGCTAATACATCTAAAATTGTAGATTAAGCAAACACAGTTAGTTCCAGCTGAGTGAATGCCTAGCAAGGTATTTATGTTTTAATTAAAGTACATTACGGTGTTGTTTTTAAATATGTACTGACCAAAAATGTGTTCACGGGGAATAGTAAAGTCGTCATTCGAGCAGCGTCCAGCTGTAAAATTAGTCACAGTAGCATTACATTAGAAGCCATTACCCACTTCTTTTGCAAATTATTGAAATTCCCTCTTCTAATTATGTTTTTAACCTTTATAAATAAAATGGAGGTACATAGCTTCCACTCCAAACGACTCTGTTCCCCTAAGGAAACAGAACGGCAAGTCCTTAATGGTGACTATAATTGTAATAAGCCTGTGGTTTTCATTCCCATTCAAGGTTACCATGTCACATCAAATATGGTCACTTGTGGTTCATGATGCAGAGCAGGCAACAGGCCATTTCCCCTCTTATTTGATACGAAGTTTAGTAATATACCTAGTAGGGACAAGTGGGAGAAGGGGAGGAAGAGATGGGGATACAGAAGCCAATTCCAAAGCTCTCTTCACTTACTTCAGCATTGGACTAACTTTTTTCATTTACCAGATGTTGTCACCCAGCAGCATGTAGAGCTTTATTATTGATGGATAAAATGTTCAAACATTTAAAGAAATGAAAGTCAGCTTTGCACTTTTAATTAATTAATTAAAAGTACTGTAAATGCCAGCTTGTTAATTGCTTTGCACCTGCAAGCCAATACAGGTTTTGTGCACTCTTTCTTTGCATATTAATTTTTTTTCTCACGTGTCTTTGTAATGCTTGGGAAGCCTCTCCAGCAAACATATTAGTAAAGAGTAAATATTGAATCTTAGACAAAACTCATGGTTTCATCTTTCACTGTACCCAGAATAGGATTTAAAGGAGGATTTAGATTTCCAAGGCTTCTAATTAAGTAGTGATAATCAGGCTTTCTGCTGAGGGTCACTTCCTGGGAGTAATTTGAGTTATTAAAATGCATGTTTTTGTTTGTTCTGCTTTGTGAGCTAAAACTGATCCCTTTTAATATAGCAGCAAATATGCAAATTGGTGTTTCATTATATTGTGCAATTTATGGCAATCTTCTCTAATTTACTAAAAGGTCAGGAGCCTGACCTTGTCATTCAATTTTTTTTTCTGGTAAAGCTAAACTAATTATGTGGAATTTTTAAAAAATGAAACTCTGAAAGTGTGCAGCATAGTAAAGAATGTGACAAATTTAACTTTAATTTAGCTTTTATATTTATCAAGATAACCTTCAGTATTGTGTGGATCCCAGTAATGAAGAGTAGGTGATTTTAACTGTGATTTAGGAATCAGTTGCTTTTAAATATTGCTCAGAAATACAGGACTTAAAAAAAATCCTCTGCTTCAGAAAAATGTGGCAACTGGAATAGCCTATTTTACTGAAATATTATTAACATGTAAATGCTTTAAATTGTCATTGGCCAGAAAATATTAAAAAGAAAAATCACAGGCTCAACAGCAAGTTTTTTGCTCAGAAGACTCTCCAAATCATTGTATTATTTTTCTTCTTTACTGATGCTGAATATGCTTTCTTAACTTTTTCTATTGCTTTACAGAGTTTTCAACTTTGACCAGGAGGATTTCCATCTCAAATATTTTAAAATCATTGGTAGCACAAGTTGGTACCAATGAACTATTTACTTTTAAATTTTAGGCAGTGGTTCTTACACCTTAGCCTGCATAAGAATCACCTGAATTTCTTGCTAAAAATTAGATCCTACTGTCCTTCCTCCTCAAAATATTGATTTGATAGGACTGGAATTGGCTTCTTGGTTATCTAAATTTTATTCAGGTGTTCTGTTGTCTATACTTTGAAAAGAATCTATAGCCAGTTGAGTCTCCTCCATCCAACATACTCATTTGCTTAGTTAGTCACTCATTCATCATATATATGATTGGAAAATTTTTTGAATAAATAAACATTTATTATGTGCCATGCAAGATCACTGCCCTTGAGGAGTTAGCTAGAAAAACACATGCATAAATTGTTATAGGGCAGCATTAAAGGTGCTATAAGCAAATTTATGAACAAAATGCTTTGAGAACATAAATCATGTAAAAGTTAATTATAATTGTGGAAAATTTCACAAGGAAGATTATATTTAGACTAGACTTGGAAGAATGAGAGTTTCTTTCCAGGCAGAGGAGGTAGGAGAAGGACATTGCTGGCCAGGGAGAAGCTTGAAAAAATATTCAGAGATGGGAACACTCATAGTGTGTTCAGAAGAGAGAATGAGCACATCATATGCTGTGTCATGGATTGGTAGTATAAGGAAAGCTCCAGAATTCCCTGAGATCAGATTTTGCAGAACCTGTAATGTCTCAATGCTGAACAGTTAGGGTTTTATTTATGATTTATTTATTTATGATTAAGTCTCTGTCTGACAACAGTTTGGACAGAAAAGATTAAATGCAGGAATATGTGTTTGGAGTCTTCTCATAGTCCATGGAAAGATACTAAAGTACTGTACTTAGATAATTGGAATGGAGATGGTTGACTGGATTCAAGAGACAAATACAACTTGGCAATGTTGGATTAGAGGTGGGTTTAGAAGGAGGAGTGAAGAAAAGGAAATTTTGCTGCCAAGTTTCCAGTTGAGTAATTGTGTGGATGGTGATGCCATTAACCACAATAGAAAATATAGGAAGAGAAACATGATTAATGGAAATTAAGACTTTGGCTTAGAAGCTTGCTACTCAAAATGTGTTTGAGGACCAGCAGTACTGCCAGCTCCAAGAAACTTGTAAGAAAGGCAGAATGTTAGACCTCCATCCCAGACCTACTGAATCAGAATCTGCACTTTTATGCCATCCCCGGGTGATGCGTATGCAAATGAAAATCTGAGAAGCACTGGTAAAAACACACACAAAATCTGTTGGAACACTAATCTTTTGGAAGACTCCACACCAAAGTGTATTTTATGGTTATATAAGTTTGGGAAAAGCTCCATAAGGTAACTTATATGAAATCTATTCTTGGAGATTCAAAATTACAATTCAAATGACAAACAAAGCCCAAGGTTAGTAAAAGAAGGAAAAACAAAGACTGAGCAGAAATAAAGGAAATAAAGGCAAGAAAGATAACAGAAAAATAAATGAAACCAAGAGTTGGTTCTTTGAAAAAATAAATAAAATTGACACATTGTTAGCTAGACTCATCAAGAAAAAAAGAGAGAAAACTCAAATGAATAAGATCAGAAATGAAAGACGAGAGGTTACAACTGATGCCACAGGAATACACAAGATGATAAGAGACTACTATGAACAATTGGATGACCTAGAAGAAATGGATGAATTCCTAGAAACATAGAACCTTCCAAGACTGAACTATGAAGATTTAGAAAAATTGAATAGACTAATTACTTGTAAGGAGATTGAATCAGTAATTTAAAAACTCCATACAAACAACAGTCCAGGACCAGACTGCTTCACTAGTGAATTTTAACAAACATTAAAGAATTAATGCCAATATTTCTTAAACTCTTCCTAAAACTAGAAAATGAAGGAACACTTCCAAACCCATTTTCTGAGGCCAGTATTACCCTGATACCCAAACCACACAAGGATACCACAAAAAAAGAAAATTACAGGTCAATATCCCTGATGAACATAGGTGCAAAAATCCCCAACAAAATATTAGCAAACCAAATTCAACAATGCACTAAGAAAATAGTACATCATGATCAAGTAGAATTCATTCCAAGGATGTAATTATGCTTCAACATCCACAAATCAATCAATGTGATATGCCACAGTAACAAAATGAAGGATAAAGTCATATGATTATCTCAACCAATGCAAAAAAAAAGCATTTGACAAAATTCAACATCCATTTATGATAAAATCTCTCAACAAAGTGGGTATAGAGGAAATGTACCTCAACATTATAAAGTCTATATATGGTAAGCCCACAGCTAACATCAAAGTCAATAGTGAAAAGCTGAAGACATTTCCTCTAAGATCACAAACAAGACAAGGATGCCCATATTTGCCACTTTCATTCAACATAATATTGGAAGTCCTAGCCAGAGCAATTTTTTATGCAAGAAAAAGAAATAAAAGGCATACAAATTAGAAAGAAAGAAGTAAAACTGTCAATATTTACACAGATGATATGAGACTATACATAGAAAACCCTAAAGATTCCACCAAAAAACTGTTAAAACTAATAGATAAATTTAGTAATGTTACAGGGTACAAAATCAATTTATAGAGACATGATGCATTTCTAAAACTCATAATAAATATCAGAAAGAGAAATTAGGAAAATAATCCCATTTACAATTGCATCAAAAAAGAATAAAATACCTAGAAATAAATTTAACCAAGGATAGAAAAGACCTGTACACTAAAAACTATAAGTCATTGATGAAAGAAATTAAGAAAACAAACAAATGGAAAGATATCCTGTGCTCATGGCTTGGAAGAATTAATATTGTTAAAATGTCCATACTGTTCAAAGCAACCTACAGATTCAATGTAATCCCTATCAAAATTCCAATGGCATTTTTTACAGAAATATAACAAACAATTCTAAACTTTGTATGGAACCACAAGAGATCCTGAATAGCCAAAACAATCCTGAGAAGAAAAATAATGCTGGAGGCATTGTGCTCCCTGATTTCACACTATATTACAAAACTATAGTAATCAAAACAGTGTGGTACTGGCACAAAAACATACACATAGATCAATGGAATAGAATAGAGAGCTCAGAAATAAATCCACACATATATGGTCAATTAATTTATGACAAAGAAGCAAAGAATATACAATGGAGAAAGGACAGTCTCTTCAATAAATGGTGGTGGGAAAACTGGACAGCCATATGCAAAAGAATAAAACTATTTTATAGCATACACAATAATTAACACAAAACTGATTAAAGACTTGAATGTAAGACCTGAAACTATAAAACTCCTAGAAAAAAAATTGGTGGTGAGCACCTTGACATTGATCTTGGCAATGATTTTTTGGATTTGACACTAAAAGCAAGGCAACAAAAGCAAAAATAAACAGTGAGACTACATCAAACTAAAAAGGTTCTGTACAACAAAGGAAACCATCAACAAAATGAAAAGGCAACCTACTGAAAGAGAGAAAATATTTGCAAATAATATGTCTGATAAGGGGTTAATATCCAAAATATATAAATAACTCATATAACTTAACAGCAAAAAAATAAACAATTTGATTAAAAACATGGGCAGAGGACCTGAGTAGACATTTTTCTAAAGAAGACATACAGATGGCCAACAGATATATGAAAAGGTGTTCAACATCACTAACCATCAGGAAAAGCAAATCAAAACCATGCAGAGATACCACTTCACACTTGTTAGAATGGCTATTATCAAAAAGGCAAGAAATAGCAAGCATTGGCAAGAATGTGGAGAAAAGAGAAACACTGTGTGCACTTTTGGTAGGAATGTAAACTGGTACAACCATTATAAAAAACAATATGGAAATTCCTCAAAAAATTAAAAGTAGAACTAGCTTATGATACAGAAATTCCACTTTTTGCTATTTATCTGAAGAAAACAAAAACACTAACTTAAAAGGTATCTGCACCTTCATGTTCATTGCAGCATTATTTACAATAACCAAGATATGGAAACAACCTAAGTGTCCATCAATGGATGAATGAATAAAGAAAATGTGGTATATATGTACAATGGAATATTATGCAGCTATAAAAAAGAAGGAAATATTGCCATTTGTGACAATATAAATGGACCTTGAAGGCATTATGCTAAGTGAAGTAATTAAGTCAGACAGAGAAATACAAATATCCTATGATCTCTTTTATATGTAGAATCTAAAAAACAAACAAACCAACCAACAAACAAGCACAAAAAAACCCCAAGCTCACAGATACTGAGAAGATTGGTGGTTGCCTGAGGCAGGGAATGCGCAAATGGGTGAAGGGGGTCAAAAGGTACAAACTTCCAGTTATAAAATAAATGTCATGAGAATGTAACATACAGCATGGTGACTATCGTTAATAATACTGTGTTGATTATTTGGAAGTTGCTAAGGGGGTAAATCTTAAACTTTTTCATCATAAGACAAAAAATTCCATAACTATGGGTTATGGTGCATGTTAACTAGACTTATTGTGGTGATCATTTCACAATATATACAAATAGGAAATTACTATGTTGTACATCTGAAACTAATATAATGTTGTATGTCAATTATACCTCAAAAAAACAAAAAACAAAAACCCTACAATTCACATTAGCTTATTAAAGTCTCTGAGAAGCTCCATAGTAATGAAATCTGTCTAATTTTGCTTAAACAAACATTTCCAAAATGTATTTTTTTCATGAGGTAGTGGGTTAATTGTGCCCTCCCAAAAGATATATTTTAGTTCTTCTAACTCTAGGACTTGTGAATGTGACCTCATTTGGAAATACGGTTTTGCAGATATAATCAAGTTAAGACGAAGTCATGTTGCATTAGGGTGGGCACTAAATCCGATGAATGGTGTCGTTATAAGAGAAAGAAGAGGGAGATTTAGAGAAAGATACACAGACAAGAAAGCCATGTGATGAGAGAGGCAGAGATTGGAGTGATACAGCTGTGAGCCCAGGACACTACGGATTGCTGGCAACCACTAGAATCTAGGAAGAGGCAAGGAAAGATTCTCCTTTCAGCCTTCAGAGGGAACATGGTCTTGCCAACACCTTGATTTTGGACTTACTTCCTCCAGAATTGTGAAAGAATGAATTTCTGTTGTTTTAAGTCATCCAGTTCGTGGTAAGATGTCATTGCAGCCCTAGGAAACTAATACATGTGGGAATCTTTAAAACAGAAACAACACAACACAATAGCAATTATATGCTGAGAATCGCTAGATTAGAAAATAGTAATTTAGAACACATATAGAGTGAGATGTCAGTGGTACATGCAGATAGAAGTGTAAAATAGGCTTTGGAAACTAGGTGTAAATTTCAAAAGAGAGGATCAGGATAGATGAGAAACATTTGGGAGTAAAGCATACAATGGGTAGTTTAAGCCTGATGAATGAATGGAGTTGACCAGGGAGAGAATTTAAAGAAAAATCCTGAGGGAATATCTATATTTGAAGGAAATCTGAAAGAAAGCGAAAGAATGAGAATTTAGGAGATATCTTTGAGAAAGCAGTTTGAGTAACTTGATGGAATAGAAGCTTGCAATGGGTCAAGGAGTGAATGAGAGGGTCTTCAGTTAAAGAAGTCACAGTAAAAGCATTTTCAGTCACCAATCTTCCTCGAAACCTACTTGAAAAAAATAAAGATAATAAAGAATTTCACCTTTGATCAAATACAAAAACCCTACTATGAACAATATCTGGCCAGTCCTGAGAAACTGAGACTAAAACTAAAGGTGGACATCGAGAACCCATGAACCATCTCAACTTTTAGCAGAATTAGACTCTCTAAAAGTACATGTTACAGTTCTTCAAGTCCAAAGGATCCTTTATTCAGGCTCATGGGATCTAGAGGGATGTAGAAAGGAACAAATGTGGTTGTATGCATAAGAATAAAAAAAGAAAGCATAAGCAGAAGTCAGATAACACACATAAATCAGAAGAGAAATTATTCCATGAATCTGACAAAGAATCTTAAAGAGATTACAGCCAGCATGATCTCTCTGGGAAAAAAAAAGCATAGAAAAGATATATAAAGATTGAAAAGAAGATGATAATACAATAGAAGAAAATGAAAAATTGGTAGAGTTCAATAAAAAAAAGAAAGAAATGATGGGGAAACATAAAATTGATACAGAGATAAAAGTCTCATTAAACAAAACAGAAAAAGCAGAATAAATGAAATTGCAAACATAGGGTTACAATTGTTAGGAAATCACTCAAAATAAAATGATAAAGAAAAAAAAGAAAGAAGTGATGGAAATGTTTAAAGAAAACACGATGGATAAGGAAGACAGACAGAAATATCTAGCATATATGCAATTGATGTTTATAAAGAATAGGATAGAATGGATGAAACTATAAAACTTTTACAGATAGAAGGGTGGGAACTTTCCTGTAATAAAGACATGACTCTGCAGAGAGCAAGAGCACATTGTGTCCCAGGACAAGTCTATGACCATCAACACACCCTATGGCACAGTCTGGGGATTGATAAAGACAGAATCCTGAGTGCATTCAGGCAGAAGAAGCAGGGCAGCAAGGGAAAATTCCTACCTGCAAGCACAAGGCGAGGAGTGAAGACAAGGTCAATTGACCTAATTAGTGATCTGCTAATTAAAGATGCTTTGTTGGCAGAGCCTTGAGAAGAACTGGTACTATCCCTAGCCTGAGGAAAAAAAGAATTCAGAAAAACTGCTATTCTTTTAACAAAAGGACTTCTTTGGGGGAAAGAATTGATTGTAGATTTTGATATTTTTTGTAGTATTTTTTCAATAGTATTTTCCCTCTCCTTGGGAGGGCAGTCAAAGATGCTACTTTTCCAAGACTTTGAAAAATAATTAATGAACAGTTTGGCATTTCTTCTTGATATTCTTACAGATACAAATATTTACAGAGCTGAGAATATACTAATCCATAAATAGAATAATGTTATTTTCAGTTTCTAATAAACATTAAATGAATTAAATGTATTCAGAATCAATATTTTGATTGTGACTAATGTTGATTCTGTTAATCTTTAGGAAATAGCTGATTTATTTTACAGATTGCAGTTTAATAAAGTATATAAATTTGCCCTCCTAAGGCTTAGAGTTCTAGCTTTTAACTTTAAGATTTCTACTTCTTTACTCCAATTGTTTTGAATACCTTATAGAATTGTTTTACACTTAATACCTTATAATATATTTCTTCCATAGAAGGGTACAAAATCTGATTCCCTTTTTAGGTATCTTTACTGAAGTGCTTCCATTTCTCCTAGAAGTCTTGCCTTGATCGTAGGTTCTATTAATTAGTAAGAAGAGAGCGGGGATTGGGGTCCAGAGTAATGGAATGAAGTCTGTCATCCCCTTCATTTCTCCTTTAGGTGCTGAGTTATTCTTTTGCAATGTCTTTATCTTTGCAAGACCCTTTACAATTCTCGTAATCAAATTTTTCACCATTATGAGATGGTGTAAAGTACTGATGGTGTAAGCTGGTGAAGGAAGAACATATGACCAATGACTCCATGTCAATTGTGTTCCCATTAAGAGCCACACAGACAATAAAAGAGATGTCTGGAATCCTGTGAAATAAAACATAACTGGTATCTGCCCAAAAACTGTTTTAATGGATTAGACCTCAGCTCCATAATCCCTCTTAAGCTGATGACCTTCAAGTTGGGCTTATGCTCCATACAGATGAGTTTAATTGGCTGGAAGAGTCTTTGACAATAAATTTCTGTGGAGAAGACCATCCATCAGAGGGCAAACCCTAAGTTCGTCTCTCAGTGCCCTTTCCCAAGGAAGTCAATTTCCTCTGCCCAATGAACAACTGCCTATCTTTGATTTGGGTTTTCTTTAAAGAATTTGATACCAGTGGACAGTGTATGTATGTGTGAATTCAGCTCAATACACCCAATAATGAAACTCATGCCCAAAGTTTGGTACCCAAGGCCTAATCCCCAGGAAAGATGCAATTTTATATTATCATGTGGTTGTTTTTTAATTCTCTTGAGTATCACTAAGCTACAGCTGGTCTTGCCTGCTATCACTGCATGTATTAGTTGGGGCTGGGAAACCTAGTGTTAGGGGATGAAATAGGTCTCAGGCATCCTTTGGACTATGTTGGCTAACTCAGGTGGTTTTTTCCTTAGCTCCCTAACAGTACAAAAGAGTCAAGAAAGCCCTCTCCATGGGAAGTTGTACTAGAAAGGAAATGAAACAACCCCTAGGGCCTCACATGTGCAAGGACCTCACTGTATCATAGGCCTTGCACTAGAGAAGAAGAAACTAGGGCCAATTTTCATCATCACAATGAATGGTACCACCACCCACCAAGCTGGAAATTTAGAGTTATCCTTGATTCCTTTCATGCCCTCATCCTCCACATCTAACTTACCAGCAAATCCCTTAATTTTACCTCAATAATGTATGTTAAGTCTGTCGTCTGCTTCCCATCTCACTTCTACACTCCTGTGCCAGGCTCTGTAGCTCTTGTTTGGATTATTACAAGTTTCCTGTCTCCCATATCCACTCATTTCCTCCTTCAGTCTGTTATCTGCACAGTAGCCGGTATAATATAAAACATAAATTAGGTCATGCCACTCTCCTATTGAAATCCCCAGCAGCTTCTAATCTGCCTCAGAATAAAATGGAAATTCCCTAAAAGGCCTTTGACATCCTGCACAATCTAGCCCCTGCCTGCCTCTCAGCACAGTCCGCCCACACTGGTTTCCTTTCAAAGTTATGAACACACCAAACCCTGGCACTCCTCAGAGACTTTGTAGGAGCTATTTCCTTCTCCTGAAAATGTACTCACCTGCTTGTGCGTAGATGACAGCCTCTCATTTTTCAGGGCTCAGTTTAAACGTCATCTGTTCAGAATATCTTTCCTTCCTCATCCTGTCTAACGTAGATGTATCCCATTCCTTTGTTTCCCTACCTCAGTCTCCTGTTTCTTTCTTACATCTTACCAGTATTTAATCATTTTAGTTTCTTTATTTTTTTTTCTCTTTCTACTAGAGCAGGAATACCTCAAGAGCAAGTACCCAGTCTGTCTTGTTTTATTCACTGATGTATCCCTAGGACTTTGTCCCCTGACTAACAGATAATGGGCAGTCAACAAATATTTGAATGAATGAATGAGTGAACAAATGAATCCAATCTTGCAGACCATACGTGAATACAGAGACCTTAATAGCTGCACATGCACAGGTTATGCTCCCTTTTATTAAGGAAAGCCATCATATTTGGGGACGTTTCATTTTCAGAATGTTTTGAACTAAAGTTTTTCAAATAAACGTCAACAGGCACAGTCTGGAACCTCATCCATTGTCCTCTGAGTTTTGTGCTGCTGATGGACATTCAGAATATTCCAACCACAAAGCTGTTCAATCAGACTTCATCAAGGCCCTGATCACTTCTGGTCTCACAGTTGTTTATATCATCTATTGGAATTTGGTAAATAAACATAAAATTGGTTTTGAGGAGGCCTTTATAAGCAACATTTATCATAAAAAAATGACCTACCTGTGGTTTTTAAATAAAAAAAACAAAACCAATAAGGTGTATAGATTTCTAACATATCTTCTATTGGGAGAGGCTACAAGGGAGGAAAGGTGGGGGTAGAAAACTTAAATTAGAAGATGCCAGAAAAAGGTTATTTTGGAAGAGTACACTTGCCTTTAGGTATATTTGAGAGGATGGGTTTTTCTTATTCTCTACACATCCTTTATTCTACCACTTCTTTTCTTTTTTTAAAAACATCTTTATTGGAGTATAACTGCTTTACAATGGTGTGTTAGTTTCTGCTTTATAGCAAAGTGAATCAGCTATACATATACATATATCTCCATATCTCCTCCCTCTTGCATCTCCCTCCCACCCTCCCTATCCCACCCCTCTAGTGGTCACAAAGCACTGAGCTGATCTCCCTCTGCTATGAGGCCGCTTCCCCCTATCTATTTTACATTTGGTAGTATATATAAGTCCATGCCACTCTCTCACTTCGTCCCAGCTTACCCTTCCCCATCCCCATATCCTCAAGTCCATTCTCTACATCTGCGTCTTTATTCCTGTCGTGCCCCTAGGTTCTTCAGAACCATTTGTTTCTTTTAGATTCCATATATATGTGTTAGCATATGGTATTTGTTTTTCTCTTTCTGACTGACTTCACTCTGTATGACAGACTCTAGGTCCATCCACCTCACTACAAAAAACTCAATTTCATTTCTTTTTATGGCTGAGTAATATTCCATTGTATATATGTGCCACATCTTCTTTATCCATTCATCTGTTGATGGGCACTTAGGTTGTTTCCATGACCTGGCTATTGTAAATAGAGCTGCAATGAACATTGTGGTACATGACTCTTTTTGAATGATGGTTTTCTCAGGGTATATGCCCAGTAGTGGGATTGCTGGGTCACATGGTAGTTCTATTTTTAGTTTTTTAAGGAACCTCCATATTGTTCTCCATAGTGGCTGTATCAATTTACATTCCCACCAACAGTGCAAGAGGGTTCCTTTTTCTCCACACCCACTCCAGCACTTTTCTTTACTCTTGGTAGGAAAGAAAACTTTTAGCTTAATAATGCAAGACCTAGTGTCAGCCAGTATAGATGGCTACAAGAAGCCACCTATACTGCCAAGAGGAAGTCTTGTTTATCTAGTAGTGGTTTTACATGTAAGAAGCTGAAAGATCACAGATAATACCTACAGAGAACTTTAAGGAGTTATTGACTGAAAGATTCCTTATAACTTCTCCATCCCCAGAATGGGCAGGGATCATGATCTTTGTGGTCCAAACCAAGGGGTGAAAAACCTGGATGCACTGGGACACTGGGGGAAGGCAGAAGATCAGAAAAGGAGAGAAGATGGGTGAATCAGAGGAAGAAGGGATTCTTGGATATCCCTCTAAGACCCCTGGGCGTCCATCCAAGGCTGACTCTGTACAAAGTGAAAGGTGGCCCCATCTGATCAATAAAGAAATGTTCTGGCCATCTTTCTTTTTTTTTTTTTTTTTGTGGTACGCGGACCTCTCACTGCTGTGGCCTCTCCCGTTGTGGAGCACAGGTTCTGGATGCGCAGGCTCAGCGGCCATGGCTCACGGGCCCAGCCGCTCCGTGGCACGTGGGATCTTCCCGGACCGGGGCACGAACCCATGTCCCCTGCATCAGCAGGCGGACTTTCAACTACTGCACCACCAGGGAAGCCCTCTGGCCATCTTTCAGATTTCAGAAGAGTTTGGATCAACTCATAGTAGGATATTTTTATCCTGGCAATGAACAATTTTCCTCCACTGCATGCCCTTCTAGATATTTTGGAGGGGATTGGTGGAAGGAGATAAGGTTGAATTTACATAGGAGTTTTATCTAGAATCTCATTAGCATGAAGGCTACCTCTGCCTAACATATTCTTCAAATTGACACTTGGAAACTGCAGGCCTCAGCTGCATGGTCATTGAGGCCCCTTCCTCCACCATGTATATAAGTGACATTGTTTTATCTTTTTACTTTCTATCCCTTTAAAGTTGATTGAAGGTCTTTTTTATGTTTGGTATAAAAATACAAAGATTCTGGCAGCTACGTAATGTAGCTAATAACTCTACTATGCTGTTAATGTGAAATTTGATGGTGATATCTCTGCTGGTATGATTAGCATTTAATCATTTTTTTCTCATGGTGACACTACATTTACTGCCTTTCAGCTTTGAAGATGTCAGCAGTCTCCTCTATTCATTTAGAATTTTATGTGTTGGAGACTTTGGCTTTTGAATTTTAAGGGTTTGAGGACACGAATGCTTAGAGAAAATTATTTGCATATCTGCAGACCACAGATGATTTCTGGTTTGTTGGTCCTTGAGCTGTTTTGAACAGGTCAGGGTAAGAGCTTTGACACTGTCCAAACCTTCAGCACAGGCCCATTAGCTGCACATCATTAACCTCACTGTGCCTCAGCTTCTTCACCTGGCAATTGGGGATAATAACATCTGACCACTATCTCCTGGTTATGGTTATGAGCATCAGATGAGATGTGTGTGAAAGTGGCTTGAAAACCCATAAACTGTTAAATGCATTAAGATTGCTTTCATGACGTTTGTCATCATTATTGTCATCACCACCTAAATTAACCTAATGTGGAGGCTCAGAAAAGTCAGGTGTGATTATTTGTTAGGCCTGCCTTTGTTTGACAAAATTCTCCACCATGAGATTTCCCTAAGTAGTGAGCATCCCTGGGACTTTCAAATATGGATTTGTTTCACAAGAAATGTTTGAGGAAAACAGTTGTACAAAGGGAGGTATTCTTATAAGGAAACAGAGTGATTCTTTCTTTTCATCTGTGGGTGACAAGACATTGTCATATAGTTACCTAATTTTATCCTTTCTGGGAAATGTAGGACAGGTGATATTAAGACACTTTGATGTAAGAGAAAGCTCAAATACAAGGAAGCTAAATAAAAGTTTCAAGGTATCTTAACAAACAGGATACCTTGTTAGAATGGACACCCAAATAGGAGACCGGGACTTAAAGCTACTTATGGAGGTAAGGAGAAGGAGGTGTAGAGATGGGGTACATAAAACAATCCCTTTTGGAGGTCTGGACTCCCCAGAATAAGTGCTCCTTTGTTACAGACTTTTTTTCTGGTTACCAGATTATCCTCTTAACCAGTTGGAACACGCAGGCTTTAATATAGTGCTGGCTGAGGCAATGGATAATTTTGTTTGAATTTTAGGTATTATCTTAAAAAGATTGGTGAGTCACCTGTGCATGGGCAGCCTTAGCCTCTGAATGCCTAGCCTGCTCCAAACGAATCTAGGTCAAATTCAATTCACATGACAAACAGAGAGGGTCAGTTTTCTTTCTGGGTGACCAGAGGCAACAGGTCATACAGTGATGCTGTTCAGGTGACTACAACCATACTTTTTGAAGTCCACCTGTTCCTCCCATCTCAACTCTGGAGCAACTCTGGTTTCTTGGGGCCACTCAGCCTGTTAAAAGCAGGGCCTCCATTGGGTCATGTGGTACATTTTTGCAAATTAGGAAAAGTCATGGATTCTGGGTCAACCCAGCTTCGCAGGTACACGTAGGGTGGCAAGCATATAGTACCTTTCAGTAATGGAAGAGACACCTCTTCATCTGAGTAGTTGCAGTCCTGCCAAGGCTGGACTTCATCTGTTACTCACCCCTTTAGCCAGGATCATTTGTGCAGTTCACACACTGTACAACTGTACATGTCAGCCCTGTGTGGAACAACTCTACCTTCTTCTCTTGATGTCTTCTTCTTAGAAAGGTGAGATGTGCAACTTTTCCCTTACTCTCATCTTTGGCTAAGGATTTTCTACTTTTTCCCCCTTACTAGAGAGAATGAGAGGCAGTGTTTACATTTCTTTTGATTTTACTCACACCTCGAGAGTCTGTATTCTCTAGGTAAAAAGGCCCACACATTTAGAGAAAATAGGAAGTTGCTCACAGTTCCAGCCCTTATCAGAAGAACTCAGAGGAGGATGTGGTTCCTGATTAGTTTGGGGAAACCAAATTAATTGATAAGTTCCGTGGCCAATGTGGAACCTGGGAGATAATAATAACTACTAGATGTAGCTACCCTTTACCTTGTATTATATATTACACTATGCACCCTATCATTACCTTATGACAACAGATGAGGAAACTTTGCCCAAGGTTATGTAGCCAGTATGTGGTAAAGGCACTAGAATGTAACTCCAAGAAAAAAATCTTTCTTGTTACCAGAACCTAAAATTGTGCCTGGTTATATAGTAGGTGCTTAATAGGTGTTAATTGACTGGGAACCTGGGATTGCAATGCTGGTCTGTTATACATATATGTTATACCTGACATATTGACACCTAGCACTAACATAGCCTGTACCTCATGCTGGACTGAGGGCTTTACATACATTAAGTAATTTATACTACAACCCTATGGGTAAGGTACTATTATTACCATTGTACAGATGAAAAAAAACCTGAGGCATAGAAAAGTTAAGTAACTTGCCTAAGGCTAGGAAGTGGTAGAACTGGGATGTGAACCTAGGTAGTCTGCTTTTAATTAATAGTCCAGTCATCTTCGTAACAATTTCCTTTTCTCTAGCTCAGCTGTTCTCAGACTTTGCTGTATATAAGAATTATTATACCATGTCGTCTATATGAAAAATGTACACTGTATTTTGGGGTGTTGTTAGTGGACTTTCAAGGGTAAACTTAGGCTTATGAGTTAACATTAGAATTTAACTCCCTCTTAAGGTGGATCTGCATTGTGGCATTTAATTCTCACAATACTATGAGCTGGATATTTGTATCATTTAGGAATCTTGATTGCAAGTGACAGAAACTCTTTGGGACTAGTTTTAAGCCAATGAAGTTACTTTTCCCCCCTAAAATTTAAGTCAGATTTATTGCAATAATTTACATGCATTAACATTCACTGAAGTATACAGGTCTGTGTCTTGACAAACTCATAGTCATGTAACCCCACCAAAATCAAGGTATAGAACACTTCTGACTCCCAGAAAGTTCCCTCATACCCCACTGTAGGCAACCCTCTCCCCACCCCTAACCACTGGCAACTACCGCTCTGTTTTCTGTCCTATAGTTTTGTCTTTTCCAAAATATCATATTAATGGTCCATATAATATGTAGCCTTTTGAATTTGGCTTTTTTCACTCAGGTCAGTATGTGCATCAGTAGTTTGTTCCTTTTTATGGCTGAGTTGTATTCCATTTCATGAATATACCACAGTTTATGCATTCACCAGTTGTCTGGGTTGTTTCCAGGTTTTGATGATTATGAATAAAACTGCTGTAAATATCTGTGTACAAGTTTAGAATGCACATGTATTTTCATGTCTCTTGAGTAAAAATATCTATTAGTGGGATGGCTGATTCATATGATAAGTGTATGCTTAATTTTATAAGTGATTGCCAGATTGTTTAGTGTAAGGGCTATATTATTTGCATTCCCATCAGCAGTGTATGAGTTCTAATTGCTCTTTCTTCTCACCAGCCATTGGTATCCTCAGTCTTTTTTACTTTAGCAGTTCTAATGCTGTGCAGTGGTATCTCATTGTGCCTTTGATTAGCGTTTCCCTTATGAGTAATGATGTTGAACATCTTTTCATGGGCTTATTTGCCATTCATGTGTCTGCTTTCGGTGATGTTTCTGTTCAAATCTTTGCCAATTTTTAAATTGGGTTCTTTGTCTTATTATTGAGTTTTGAGATTTCTTAATATATTCTAAGTCTTTTTCAGATATGTGTTTTGCAAATAATTTCTACTAATCTGTGGCTTGCTATTTTCTTAAGTGTCTTTCAAAAAATAGAAGTTTTAAAATTGGAAGCACAGTTAATCATTTTTTAATGGACTGTGGCTTTTATGTCATATCTAAGAAATCTTTGCCTAACCTAAAGTCAGGTGTTCTCCTATTTTCTTCTAGAAGTTTTATAGTTTGGGGGTTTATGTTTAGGTCTATGATCCATTTTGAGTTAATCTTTGTATATGTGGCAAAGTATTGGTTGAGGGTAAATTTTTATTTATTTATTTATTTATTTATTTCTGGCCACGTTGTGCAGCATGCAGGACCTTAGTTCCCTGGAGTCTTAACCACTGGACAGCCGGGGAAGTCCCAAGGGTCAATTTTTTTGGTTGTTGGAAATTTTGAATTTTATTTTATTTATTTTTTTATACAGTAGGTTCTTATTAGTCATCAGTTTTATACACATCAGTGTATACATGTCAATCCCAAACGCCAAGGGTCAATTTTTAAAAATAAAGATTTTCAATTATTGCAGCACCGTGTGTTATAAAGAGCATTATTTCTCCATTGAATTGCCTTTGTACCATTGTCAAAAATCAACTGATGATATGTGTTGGGTCTGTTTCTGGACTTTCTATTCTCTTCTGTATTCTAAGTACTTTTAATAGATAATGTCACTTAATTGTCACAATATGTCCTTTTTATGAGAGAAAAACTGAGTCACAGAGAAGTTAAGTAACTTGCTTAGGGTCACAGAGTTGGTGCGATGAGCTTTGAATGCCAGCAGCCTAGCCTGGCCCTAGGCCCTAAACCACTACCCTATTCAGTCCTACTGAAGTCTTAGGACCCAAGGGATGGGATGCAGCCATAGAAACAAGCTGGAGTCTGGGATTAGAATATCTCTGGGACTCTCTATCTTAGTCCTCTTCTCCTTTGGGATTTATTCACCCTCATAATGGTTTCCTCTGCTTTAAGTCCACATGTTGGGAAACAGCAATTTATGGCTCCTGAGTTTTCATCTCTATCTTGAGGGTATAGTCAGACTCTGGCTGGATCTCAGAATCAAGCTCAAATTCAGAGGGAAGAAGCCGATTGGCTCAGCTGGAGTCAGGTGATCCATCCCCAAATCCTCCCCACCTTGCCCTGTCCCAAACCAATCAACTATGGCCAGGAGGAGAGCTGAGAAGAGGGGACCCTGACTGGCCCAGCTTGGCTCAAGTGTAGGTCCTGGTACAATCAAACCACAGGAGCAGAGTCAAAACTTGTTGCTGAGGACCCAGTGCTCTAACCAAGTGGATAGGGAATGGGGGAGAGAAAGATCTCCAAAAGGAGGGTGGGGACAGGGCTGCATTATATATTTTGTGGGCCTTCAACACTTATGCCTTTCTAAGGCCTTTGTAGACATCTTCCTTCATACACACATTGAAATTTGTATTTTATGACTATCTTGACATAATGATGAATATAATCCAGGCTAACTGTATTAATTAATTTTCTTCTGACCTTAAAAGAAATTAAATTATTTTTGTGGGCCCTCAAAGTATCCTGATCCCTGGGCACTGTGCTGATGGGGAAGGCAGTGTTGGGCAGGAAAGAAACTGACTATCTATTAAGTATTGGTGTCATCATCCCATTTTACAAACATAGAGGCTGAGGCCAAGTGCAGCTATCACAGAACAACTAGTAGGTCTGTTGATTCCAAGACTGGCCGACTCTTCAGTGTGACTGAAGGGACACACTAAAGGGGTTTTCAAGTCACATTCTAACAAAACCTCTCCCTGCTAATTGTTTATGTTTGTCAGTGGCATTGTTCCATGGTCTTAGTTCTCTCTACTGTTTCAGTTATTTTCCACCCTCATGACCGAATTCTAATTCCCTCTCCTCCCCCTCCCTCCCCTGACCCTCATCACCTGAAGAGCTCTGAATTCTTCCGTCGCATGTGTGTAGCTTCCCCCTGCTTGCCTGGACCACAGGGGCTGGAAAGCTGGATGCGGTTCTGCATGAGATTGAGGTTCCATCATTCAGAGGTTCCATCATTCAAACCTTCCTGAGTGGGATTCGGAAGGCAGGACTGGAGCAGCCTGAGCATTTGTCTTGCCCACATGATTGGGAGTGTGTGGGTTTTCTGCAGCAGCTATAGCAGAGGCTCTGGTGCCCTGTCCCTGTTCCCCTGGGCTCTGACAGACAGGGTGCAGGGCATCTACCTGGCTGGTGGCACTGCTCCTTTATCTTCACTACACATACCACTTCCTTTTTCAGGGGGTGAGGTCAGCAGAGCTTTCAGGAGAGCTTCCTTTGCTTCCAGGTGTTTGTTTGAAGAGGAGAGGAAAGTGCATTTTGCTCTATACAAGCATACAACATGGAGTGTTGTGTGTGTGTACGCACGTGCATGATACATTTGTTTCTGGCTTTTCTTTTTTTTTTTAAACTTCAAACTACCAAAATGTTACTTTTCTACATCAGTAAAACCCACTTAGGTTCTTCTGTTCACCACTTTTTTCTCTGTCTTTCTACAGCCTAAAAAATCTCATTGGTTGCCCACTTTCAGACTCTGCCTTAGCTTCCCCTTCTGCAACCTCCCTGAGTTCTCCAGCAATGTGCCAAGGCCTGGATTGTGCCTGGTTCCCAGGGGCACCCCATATCTCTGTACTGCCCTAGAGGCATCCAGGCCAGCTTCTTCTGCCTTAATTGCCCTCAGTCACACTGGATTCTTTGCTTTCCCAATTCTCGTTCTTCGTCTAATGGCACAGCCTGTACAGTGCTGGCCCTTATTCAAGAAGAAGATGTTGAAAACAACTCAGGTGTATAGTAGATCAACTGTCAGAAAACATATGCTCCAAATGCTGAAACTAAATGAGTTGCTTTTCAGACTTTAAAACCCAGAAGCAGGGAGCTGGTGGAGATGCCCACATCTTTATGTCTGTTTATTCCTTTGGTTGAGACTGTCAGACCCTCCACTTTGGCAAGAATCTCACCAAACAAACATGCCAACTGAATGAGGGCTTACCAGTTGGGCTTTGGTGTAGCTACATCCGTACAGAGACTCATTCATAAGTCTGTTCATTTTTTTTTTTTTTTCTGCAGTACGCGGGCCTCTCACTGTTGTGGCCTCTGCCGTTGCGGAGCACAGGCTCCGGACGCGCAGGCTCAGCGGCCATGGCTCACGGGCCCAGCGGCTCCGCGGCTCGTGGGATCCTCCCAGACCAGGGCACGAACCCGCGTCCCCTGCATCGGCAGGCGAACTCTCAACCACTGCGCCACCAGGGAAGCCCAAGTCTGTTCATTTTTTCATTCATTCTTTCATTCATGCTGCCCCTTGCAAAGCATTAGGTGTTATGCTAAGTGCTAGGGATACAGAGTGAAGAGATGGGGTCCTGTACTTTTGGAGCTTATAGTCTAGTCTAGAATTGTTTAGTTACAAGTGAGGTGAGATTCACATAGATGAAGAAGCTTGTGTGATGACAGACTTTGTGTATAACCAGGGAGTTAGGACTAAACAGTGAGGTTAGTCCTACCTGTGAAAGCAGCCTCCTGGTTGAAACCTGAGGGATGTGTACCAGTTAGGCAGGTGAAGGCTTGGGGATAGGGTCGGTGGAGGCAGAGGAAAAGAGAGGAAAACCTGCAGGGAGCCCCAGAGCAAATTCAAGGACCTGAAAATGCCAGTGTGGCCAGAGTACCTCAAACAAGGAGTAGGGTGGTGGATTGAGGCTGGAGGGGTATGAAGGAGCCAGATTCTTCAGGGCCACTTAGGCAACATGGAGGACTTTGAACTTGGTCCAAAGAGCATTGGAGCCAAGGAAGGTTTCAAGCAACAGAATGACATGATCAGATTTCTTTCTCTTTCCTTCCTTCTTACCTTCCTTCCTTCCTTTCTTTTTCTTTCTTTTTTTCTCTTTTTCACTCTTTTTTTAAACAAAAAAATCACTCTGTTTCTGTTTAATTTTCAGAAGATTTTTTTTCTTGTAAAACCTTCAAATATGAATATTCTCAAACTTTTCACCTGACATATTCTTCTATTTCCAGGAAACTGCCTGCATTCCTTTAAAGGTTAAATATTGAGGCATGTCAGCCTTAGTTAAATAAAACAAATTGGGAATTACTAATACCAAATTCCCAATACCCTAATTTAACATTCAGTGGCCATCGACCTGACCTTGAGCAAGAACTCTCACATACACAGATGCCAAAGCTTCCTGCTGGGTGGGGAGGGACTTTTTTTTCAGACCAGTCTTCAGCCAGTAATACCACACCTAGAGACCATCCCTTACTATGGCAATGGCTGCTGGTGTAAAGGCAGCATGAATTATTCATGCGAGGCAGATAGATTAGAGTTAGAACCGGGGGCTCTGTTTTCCCTTGTGAGGACTTTGCCAGTTTGGATGAAGAAGGATCTCTCACTCCATCAAGCCACAGCCTTATTCTGTTATACTCTGCTTAACCCAGATTCCCAAACTGGGTTTGGAAATGGATTAGCAGATGATGAGCTTGTTTTAAAGGTGATACAGTCGTCAAGAAAAAGGGAGAGTTAACTTTACCAGTGGTTTTAAAAGCAAAATGCAAGGTTCAAGGGGATTGTTTTAATAGCATTTGCCGTGCAAAGCCTGTTAGCATCGGAAGTGCATTTTGGAGAAGCAGCTGTTGCTTTCAATTATAAAAGCGGCTATTTAGACATATTTTCAGACCTGGACACACCTTGCTGGAGTCCCATTGTCTTAGACAATGTCTTAAAGGAGAGAATGCAAGGGACTTAAGGGTTGGTAGGTCTGATTTGCCAAAATTATCCAAGGCCGCTCTGTCGTGGGAGTGCAAAACTGGGTATTGTTCTGGCAGCTTAAATATGAGTAGCTGTGGTGAAGACAACCTCTCACCTCTGCTCTGGACCCCATCCCAGTGCTGGGGGGTCTTGAATGAACATTGTGAGGGGATATAGTAAAGGTTCAAAAGTCACATCTATGCTACGATGATGCTCTTTTCGCCCTGCATTCTCATCTGTTCTCAGAATGTGTTCTTAAGCATAGGAACAAATTAAATAGCTTTCTTCTAATTATAGAGGATGAGTAATCAGTCAGTCAACAAACATTTAGTAAGCACTTACTATATACTCAGCATTGCTAAGAGCTGGGGTGAGTTAAAAAATTCTAATACTTTAGCCCTAGAAGAGGTAATAATAAAAACGAGTGATTATCTAAGAGCAGAGAGGCCAAATCCCTAAAGAGTGAATTTTTAGGGAGAATAAGCCTTCCCTAGTCATGGGAGGTTGCCCAGAGGTGAAATTGGAGTTGGGCCCTGAAGAGTAAATCATAGTCAGTAAAGATGTGGAGAGAGACCAGCGCAAGTGGGCAGAATGGAATACTATGCATCACTGGATTTCATGGCCAAGAAAGTGTGGCTCCCCTTTGATATGTGAAGGTTTAGGTGGTCCATGTACTTATCTGCTTGGGCTGCCATAGCAGAATATCACAGACTGGGTGACTTAATAGAAATGTATATTCTCTCAGTTCTCTTAGTTCTGGAAGCTGGAAGTCCAAGATCAAGGTGTCAATGGAGTTGGTTTCTGATGAGGACTCTTCTTAGCTTGCAGACAGCTGCCTTCTCGCTCTGTCCTCACGTGACCTTTCTTTGTGCATGTACTCCCAGTGTCTCTTCCTCTTCTTGTAAGGACACCAATCCTATTGGATCAAAGCTTTCCCCTAGTGGCTTCATTTAACCTTAATTATCTCCTTACAGGCCCTTTCTCCAAATACAATCACATTGGGGGCTAGGGCTTCAGCATATGAATTTAGAGGCACACAATTCAGTCTATGACAGTCCAGTAACACTTTCAGATCTGGAGTGATCTCAAGTGGGTGTATGTGTTTTTGTGTGTATATGTGTGTGTGCTCTCATTTTCTGAAGATTCATTGACTATATGGGCAAATTCAAGGGAGATCATAATTCAGCTATAGAGACTTGAAAAACCAGTAGAAAAGTGTTTTTCTCAAACGCAGAATACACACGGAAAGCATAGCTCTCAGGTCTAAGGCAATAATTTTAGTGACCCATCCACCAGCACCCTCTATTCCTCTCTCTATTCTTTTGCCACTTGTATTCTTTCATCTACAAGCTTCCATGAATCCAACCATCCTCTTCATCTGCTTCTTCTCATGGACAGCAAGATTAACCAGAGAAAATAAGCATGACCGACTTAGACAATGTGCCTAAGACAATACTTTACTTGCCTCCACTCAGCTTCCTCTTGCATTCTGCATCAGTTAGGATCCCAGAGAGGAAACAAATGGCACACTCCAATGTGAGGAGAGTTCATTGAGAAGACTATTTGCCCAGGTGTAATCAAGGTTATGGGAAAACAAGGATGGCTAAGTGCCCTGGGGCCAGCATCAGAGGGAAAGCTGCTATTACCCTTAAGCCTGAAGGGAAGGAGGAAGCCACTGAGACTAGTAGCCATAAGGGAAGGCCTCCCAACAGTAGCTGTGGCTCTCAGGAGAGGAACTCTGCCACTGGCAGCTCATGGCCAGGCAGAAAAAGACCTGGCAGAACGAATATCGCAAACTCTCCTTGCTCCCGTTGGTTGGAACCAGCGAAAAGCCAGAGAGTTAGGAAACTGGCTGATATAACTCATAGCCTCTTAGGGCATGGAGGTTAGAGAAGTATGGAGAATGGATCTATCAAGGGGACAAAAGTAGTACACACAGCACACATTCCTCATGGAGACAGTTCCAACCATTCTTCTCAATCTGCTTCTTCCTTATTTATCATCCTCTTAGAGCATGATTATATTCCATTTCCCCCAATGGAGATAAGAGGCATTTGTCTTATTTTTTGCTTCACTACCCTCCGTTTTTAAATTCTAATTGTCATATTACTTCTTTCCCTAGTAATGCGGACAAAGAGATGTCCTTCCTTCCCAAGACCAAGATCGATGCCCATAAAACACCACACATTACTCTGGAGCCTACCACATAAATTATCTTCATTCTTTCCTGTACCTTCAATTTCTGTCAATGATTTGGCTCTTTGTTTCTAAGTTTACAAACATACTCATATTTCATGCAAACCAAAACCAACCTTTTACATAGATGATCTCTTCCCCTCACATTGCTGCCATTTCTGCTTCTTCCTTTTTATTACTTGTCTCCTGAAACAGTCTGTCCTCATTGGCTCTATTTTCCTCACTTGTGTCACCTGTAGTCTGGATTCTGTCAGCTTCCTGCCTCACATCCCACTGAAGATGCTCTTGTTAAAGTCTCTAGTGACCTCCTCAATGCCAAATCCAATTTCCTGTTTTCAATCATTATCCTACTCCTCCTCTGAAGCATTTAACTTGAAGGGTGGGTAAGAATTAGCCAGGTGAAGAGGGGGAGGAATGAGCAAGAGATTGAATGCCTCAAGTGTCTTATTTAGATTTTGCATTTCCAGAACCAATTGCATAGTGGACAGACATGAAACAAATATTTGTTGAAGGATAAAGTGAACAGATAGAAAATCTCTAGTGTTTTGATGTTGAAAAAGCATATCACACATGTAAACACTGAAAGAAGCAATAACAATACACTCTAGCAATACAACAATGAAAAAAAATCAGTGAACAAACTTCAAGGAAATTCTGGTACAATGTTGTTGGGTATCATTAGGGGAGAAGAAAGTAAGGCAGCAGACAATAAAAAGAATGCAGACAATTCAAGAGGCTCAGGTTGAGAAAAATGATCCATTGTCACGAAGACAATTCATTTTGCTAAAAATACAGTAAAAAAATCAACACAAGTTAACGTGGAAAAACATATATGTATTGCCCACCCTAGGAGATCAATAGTAACATTCCAGTGTAACTTATTTTACAATATATGACATACTACAGGTCAGTGTGACCTTAAATGTGCACCAAATCAATATTACTAACATCATGGACAATAGTGATTTGAATATAACAGGATAATTAAGTTGCCCCTGAAGCAACAATGTCCTTCTGTATGAAAACAGATAAATTAAAAAGTGACTTTACTCTTCAAAAGACATCCCACCCTTCCAAAAACCATTCACATCATATTTCTTTTAAATAGTGAATTCTAAATAAAAACTCTGATAAATTTTAAATATAACCCCCTGCCCTTTGTGTTCTTAGTAGTGAAAACTGATTATTATCATTCTTCAGTATCAATTGGATTGGGGAACTTGCTGAAGGCTAATATGCAATAATTTATTATCAGGATTAGGAGTGGGAATCTGAGTAATAATTGAAAACACTTATTTCCAAATTCATAAAGTCTCTTTCTAAGAGAGTTTCCAGACCTTAGAATGGCCTCAGCTGAATCATAGATAGTATGTAAGACATTATACTATAATTCACAAATTAAGATTTTTTTTTTTTTTTTTTTTTTTTTTTTTTGTGGTACGCCGGCCTCTCACTGCTGTGGCCTCTCGCGTTGTGGAGCACAGACTCCGGACGCACAGACTCAGCAGCCATGGCTCACGGGCCCAGCCGCTCCGCGGCATGTGGGATCTTCCCAGACCTGGGCACGAACCCACGTCCCCTGCATCGGCAGGCGGACTCTCAACCACTGCGCCACCAGGAAAGCCCACACAAATTAAGATATTTTTATGCTGAACTTTAATGTTAAATTCTCTTTCCTTATTACCTGGCCCTAACGAAAACTTTATTTCTAATATTACCACATCTAAACTTAACTTTTGTTAACTTTCTAATGTATTTCTTGGAATGTGAATTTTCCCCCAGGATCAATGAAGAAATTGGAAACTTGTGTTGTCACCTATCCAGATTTCTCTAGTAGCCTCATGAAACAGAGTGCAACAAAGTTTTACTCTGAGAAGGTGGTCTTCCTACTGTAACTTGTGCTGAAATTACTTAGTCTACTCATGCTGTTTCCAAGCCTATGCTTTTAGACTCTTTCCAAGCCCATGCCTTGGACAGAACATTACATGGATTAATTCTTCCCCAAGATGGTTTCCTGTTTAGGTCAAGAAATTTAACATGAATGCGTCTTTGAGGAAAGAATGAGGGTGAGTTATTTTTAAATTCCCAATAGAAGCTGGGCTAATGACTGAAGGACTTAATAAAATTTGTTAAGGTAGGAATTCCATAAAATTATTTTGGAATCTCAAGTGGTAGCATGTTCGAAAGGTCACAGATTCAGAAACTAACTGGAATAAAACTAGCTGTTCTGTTCTCTGAATAAAAGTTGTCTGTTGGAGAAAGTTACCTCCAAGCTGAAAAAGTTGTTGAGATGTAGATCTGATGTATTGGAGCCATCCCCTAGGAAACAGAAACTTAAATTAAAAAGAGAAAAATAAGTATTAGAAGTTATTGATTCAGTGATGATTGATTAAATTTTGAATCAAAGAATATAAAATTTTGAATCAAAGATAGGATATATACTTGTTTGATGAGCTATCCCCATACCTTTCCCTGAACCTCTTTTTAATATGAAATATTTGAACTGTAGAGAAAAGTATAAAGGGTAATATAGCACCCATCCCCCCATCTGTATTTAAGTTCACTTTGGGTCTTCTTAATAAAGCTCATCCTCCTTTTCTATTGTATTTAAGAGTTGCATAAAATATGAACAACAGTTTCTTAAGAGTTTTCTTATGAGAATATTAACTATAAAAACCAGTGAGTCTGGTGTCTTATAGGAGGAGAAGTAGTGGAATTTGACTACTGAGTCAATCTCTTTAATTGCAATGTTTTATTAGTTTTAAACTTTTGGAGTCAGTTTTACAAACTGAAATCTTTTCAGAAAATTGTACATTTTTTCTGTTTTAAAACTTATTGGCATAAAGGTGATGACAGTATTCTGCTATGTACTTTATAATTTCTACTATGCTGGTAGTTATGTCTTTTTTATTTTTATCATGATTGGTATGTGCCATCTCTATTTTTAAATTTTGGGGGTTTTTTGTTCGTTGTTTACAATCTTTTATTGAAATTTAGTTGATTTACATGTTGTGGGGGTTTTTTTGCTTGTTTGTTTGGCCGCATTGGGTCTTTGTTGCTGTGCACGGGCTTTCTCTAGTTGCGGTGAGTGGGAGCTACTCTTCGTTGTGGTGCGTGGGCTTCTCATTGCGGTGAGTTTTCTTGTCAAGGAGCATGGGCTCTAGACACGCAGGCTTCAGTAGTTGTGGTGTGCAGGCTCAGTAGTTGTGGCTCATGGGCTTAGTTGCTCCGCGACAAGTGGGATCTTCCCGGACCTGGGCTCGAACCCATGTTCCCTGCATTGGCAAGTGGATTCTTAACCACTGCACCACCAGGGAAGCCCCATTTTTAAATTTTTGGATTGGTCTCATAGACAGTTTTAAATTTTATCTTCTCAGAGGATCAGCTTTTGATTTCTTGAATGCCTCTAATGTTAATAATTTTCTATTTTATTAATTCTTTTGTCTTGCCTCAATTACTCAACATTACAGTTAAAAGTTGAACTCTAGAATCATAATGTCTGGGTTCATGTGCCAGCTCTGCTTGTATCTCATTTGTGTGACCATGAACAAGTTACTTAACCTCTGTGTCTCAGACTGCCTATATGTAAAATGAGACTTTAATAGTACCTACCTCACTGGTTGTTTGTGAGGATTAGTTTAGTTTTCATAACAGCTACATGTGTGCTCGAAAAAAAATCATGTAGCCTCCCTTTGTTGATTATGAGGTTTGTTATGTCTGTTGGAACAAGCTTATTAATTGTGTAATTTTTCTATAGGTTCACATTTTTCTTTTTGCTTGATGTATATTTTTACGAGTGAGGCATATTAAGATGTCCAGTATAATCATGGATTTGTAAATTTCCCTTTATGATAGGATAAATTTTTCTTTATGTTTTGAGTTAAGTACATGTAAGTTTGATATGTTGTGATACGTTCCTCGCAGGGTTTTCCTTTTTATCATTAAGTAAGAACTATCTTTATAGACCTCAGGGTCTGTACTAGTTGGGGGCACTGTGTCACTTGACCAGCAAATGACTGTAGATTGGCTGCTTGAAGCACCTGGGCCCACAAATTGGCTGAGTAGGCTTAGTCCTGGGCATAAGTTCTGCTGCAGAAACCTGTCTGTCGTTATCAACCCTGACTCCCTGGCCCTGACCATCACCACCTGGCCTTTACCTGGGACCTGTCCCACACCCTCTCTACTAAGACCCTCCCAGCCTGCCCCAGAAGGTCTGTCCACCCTGCACCTCCAATGGCCTATAGGGTTCTTCTATTATTACATTTCACCCCGAATTCTATTTTATGTCTTATTAATCTTGCTACAACAGGTTTATTTTGGATAATATTTGCTCAGTATATTTTTGCCATTTCTTTAACTTTCAACTTTGAAAAATGTCATCATGTTTCACATATGTCTCCTGTAAACACCATATAATAGCTGGAATGTCTTTTGTTTTCAATATTCCAAATATCTAAGAATTTCCAACTTTTATAGGTAATAGTAAATGTAATCCATTTATTTTTTTGTGTTTACTCATTTCTACTTAGTTAAAAAAATTATTATGCTTTTTCATTCCTTTCCTACCTTCTATTTCACTGAACACTTTAACTTTACTTGTCCCATCTTTTTCTCTCTACAGTTTGGAGTAATCCATTTCATTTTTATCTTTTATGTTAGCAATTTAAAAAATGTTTAATGTGAAAAAATCTCAATAATTTTTCTGATAATATATAGATCTTAAAATGCTTAGAATTTGAACTTTCCCTGCATATTTTCATATTGTTCCTGTTTACAATTTTAGGTACACCTTGAATTTAATTCCTTCAATTTTAGTCATTATTATTCTTAATAATAGTCAATTTTTATTTATTTATTTTTTTTTGCCGTACGCAGGCCTCTCACTGTTGTGGCCTCTCCCGGTGTGGAGCACAGACTCCAGACATGCAGGCTCAGCGGCCATGGCTCACAGGCCCAGCCGCTCCAGCATGTGGGATCTTCCCGGACCGGGGCACAAACCCGTGTCCCCTGCATCGGCAGGTGGACTCTCAACCATTGCGCCACCAGGGAAGCCCAATAATAGTCAATTTTTAATCAAATTTGCCAAAAGTATGTCAAGTTTCTTTACTTAATGTTGTTTCTTATACATGGTGACCTTATATCTCAGAATGGGGCTACGACTAGTCAACTATTTTCTGTCAGTCTGCTCTCACTCTTAAAGACTAGTTTAGCTAGATACAGAACTCTTTGTTGGTGGGGATTTTCCCTAGGCATTTTGAAGATATTATATATGGCTTCTGGCATTTACTGTTACTCAGGCCTCCTGAGGAACTAATTGTCATTCCTTTGCATGTGTTCCACCTTTTCCTCTTTGATATCTTTTAGGATTTTTCTCATCCTTGATGTTCAACAGTTGCATTGAAATTGTGTCTATATGTGGATTTAATTTATCTGGCTTAGGACTTGGTGAACCCTTGCTGTTTGAAGGCTGTATCTTTTTTTTTTTTGTGGTACGCTGGCCTCTCACTGTTGTGGCCTCTCCCGTTGCGGAGCACAGGCTCCGGACACGCAGGCTCAGCGGCCATGGCTCATGGGCCCAGCCACTCCGCGGCACGCGGGACCTTCCCGGACCGGGGCACAAACCCGTGTCCCCTGCATTGGCAGGCAGACTCTCAACCACTGTGCCACCAGGGAAGGCCAACATTTTTGAGCAATATTTCCTCTTAAAATTTGGAAATGTTCTTTTTTTTTTTTTTTTTTTTTTTGCAGTACGCGGGCCTCTCACTGTTGTGGCCTCTCCCATTGCGGAGCACAGGCTCTGGACGCACAGGCTCAACGGCCATGGCTCACGGGCCCAGCTGCTCCATGGCATGTGGGATCTTCCCGGACCGTGGCAGGAACCCATGTCCCCTGCATTGGCAGGCGGATTCTCAACCACTGCGCCACCAGGGAAGTCTGAAGGCTGTATCTTTTTAGGGGCTTACAGACTGGGGGGAAGAGACAACACTCTCATACATTATAGGTTTCTGATATAATTAGTCAAAGATATGAAAATTGAGTGGATGCCAGTTAACCCCACAAAGCAGCACCCAAAACACAACTTGTGCCTCCATAGATATGGCCATCTGGGCCCATTTCCAGCCAGGCTAGCACTTGCTAGATTCCATCTCATCTAGCAACCTCTGATACTTGGGCTTCTTGTACCTATAGGGAAACAAGATGATCATCAGTCTGACACAAACACCAGGTTGTCTTGATAGCCTGGAAGAGGGACCCAAGGCCTACTGCAGTGCCAGGCATTAACCCTTTAGGAGAGAGCTCTGGCATGTCCTGGGAAAAAAGGCTGGGGCAGTTTAGGAACATTCAGAGGCTTGGAGCACAGCTATGTACTAACTCATGCAGAATAACTTCAGTATTTTAAGGACCACTCTACTGGTGCACATACATTAAAATTCAGCTTACTCTACACTATCATGCTAGGTGAGATTTTAAAATGTTCAGATGTAGGAGCTGGAGTTCTGTACTAGTATGGTGACCATAATTTGTCAGGATGCCTGCATCTCTAAATGTTAAAAAGAAAGAAAGGAAGGAAGTGGGGAATATTTTCCTTTTTTTCATCCATATGCACATTACCTTGTGGTTTCCCAATGCCCAGAGCATAGTCACCCTGTGTGCTTCTATGCATGGGGGCTCATAGCAGCACAGCTCCTCTGGGGCCTTCTTAGACACTGGACACTTGTTTCCAATGCCTTTGGAGGCTGCTCGCTCACCTCTCCAGGCTATGGTCTCTTGGTTGATACTGCATTTCAGTGTGATCTCTGTGGACTCTCAGAAAGGGGAAATGTATAGCTATCTGTATTTGACAATGTGACAAGCCAACCAGTGGTGACTCTTAACAATGATCAAGACAGGGAATTCATTCTGTAACCTGGAGTCAAGGTGCAACTATTTAAAGAAAACTAGTCATTCTGTTGTAATACTTCCTAGGAAGGTTTACTTTCCATTCTTTGTGAATGGAAAGGATCTTGTGAAGCCATATGGAGGCCATGCAGTATCGTCCCGGTCTGTCTGAGCTTGAGTCTATTGATGCAGATTTCTTGCGATGAACAAAAATTTTTTGTTCCTTTACCTTCTGGAAGTACATTATCTTTCTCTTCTGTCTCCTTCTTTCTCTCCCTCCTTCATTTCCTTTCTCCTTAAGTTCCGTGTAGTGAGTATAATTTCCTGCATTGCCTTAGAAGCCATTGATGGTTTAATTCACAAGAAATATAATTACTGATGCTGCTTATAAATCTGCATATGAAATGCACATCACCAATTGAAGGGCACTGTGCAGCCCCATGTGCAGCCTGTTGAAGCCTCATTCAGTAGAAACTCTCCTGAATGAATCACTCAATGAAGCGACACAAGTAACATATACCGTTTAGGGTGTGCTTCAGAATAGCTTATTCTAGTTCTGTTAATGTAAGACAGACATATTTTTCTTCTTTCAGAAGATATAACACAGCAGGATAAATTCATTCTAGATAAAACAACACATGTGAATCAACAAGCCTTTATTGGCAATACAAAATAAAGTAAGAGCCAGTATTCCTGTCTTCAAGAAACTTACTGTCTAATTGCAGTACCAAAGATAGCTCCCATGAAATAGCCAAAGAATAGGACACAGCAGTTAATTGTGTTCAGTATCATGGATGACTGCAAGAGCTACAGGAGTGTGCACATGAATGAGTCTAATTGTACATTGGTTCCATAAATAGTTACTGGGCAGCTTCTCTATGTAGGGATCCCTCTCTGCTAGTTGCCATGTGGGACCCACATGCAAATAGAAGTTGACTCTGCCTTCGGGAAGCTTACAACTGCTTTAGCGTGACAAACAGGCACACTGAAAAGTGAATAACCTTTCCAGCACCTCTTCAAGAGTTCAAGCACTTTCAGGTCCAGGGGGAATTCCTTTTATTTCCTTTCTTCAGTTTGTTTCTTTTTATTTTGAAATTGAATCAGCAACATAAAGTGGTTTGGCTGAAACAACATTCGAGGAAAAGAAAAGTTGAATCTTCATCAGTTAAAAACCAGCTATGAAACTTTAAGCCAGCTGCTCTACCTCCCTCAGACAAAGTAGAGAACAGATGAAAGGGGGAAGGGAACAAGGGAAATCAGGGTCAGGTATGGTCAGCATGTTTGCAGCAAAGGTCAACTTTCAAAATTTCTGCGATGACAGAAATTAAAAAAAAAAAAGGTTGTATTTAAATTGAGAAATAATCACAAGCAGACAAACTCCTGACTCCCTAGCATTCATAAAAATCTTTGTTCCTTTCCTCGGGGGAAGTGACAACAGGGGGGGGTCCCAGCTCTTTATTGGTTTCTTGTACTTTTGGAAGCAGGCTGGGGGTGGGGTGACATTGCCTGAGCTCCTCTTCACTGGTAATTCCCATGGGATCTCACTGGTTTCCACCATTTCTATTCTCCCTCTTTGCTCCTGACTCCCAAATTCACATCTCCATCCTAGTTCTTACTCCCAAGTTTTTGACTTGTGTATTCAACTCCCTCCTACCTGACTATCTCATGGGCATCCCCAACTCATCAGGTCTAAAACAAAATTCACAATTTTCTCTACCAAACCTGCTCCTCATACTGTATTTCTCTCTCAGTGAATGTAATTTCTGTCCACTCAGCTGTTCCAGTCAGAATCCTGGGAGATGTCCTTGACTCCCTGATCACTCTGGCTCCCAATATAACTATGGAATCCTGTAGTCCAATCTCGTCCGAATTATCCGGTCCTTCCCTTCTCCCTCCGCTGAGAATGCCCTAGTTCACTTCATATCCTGTTCACTAAAATTGCCTCCTAACTTACCTCTCCTCGGGTCTGACCTTCCTTTCAATCCACTCTTGCCTCAATTAACATAAAAGGTAAATCTGATCAGGCCATTTCCTTGTTTACAATCCTTCAAAAATCCTCCATTAGCATGAGGATAAAAAGTGGGCTTTTCAATGTAGGTATTCTTCTCAATTCAGTTCCTGTTATTTCTCCACACCCGTCTCTGGCCTCTTCACTACAGGCCAGCCAAACTCAATTTGCTGTGTCTTCTCATCCTGCAGCCTTCGTGTATTCTGCTCTGCCTGGGAAGATCTTTCCTCTCTTTATCTGGCTTAATGCCATCATTTCTTCAAGATTCAGCTCTGACCACACTTCCTCCAGGAAGAGTTCCTATCTAACCTTCACCACCTCCCATCATCACCTGGAGTCTGTGTGTGGTGTCATCCTCAGTGGTTCCTTCATGACATTATGTGTTAAAACCATTCATTTGAATGGACAGTGTTTGGCTTCCAATGAACTTTAAACTTCTTGAGGGCAGGGAATATGTCTCCTCCATTTGTATCCACAAAGTTTAGCTCAGCCCACCCATACTGAAGAGCCAACGACTGATGGCTTAATGAATGGATGGCAGACATACTTTTAGGTGGTTAGTGAGTGATAGGGAATTCTGGGGAGGGAAGGATCATGGTGCTCTAGAGAAGGGAGTGGAGGGAGGTCCAGCTGGTAAAGGGTCTTGAGCCAAAGTGCAAGAGTTGGAATGTGAGTGAGTTTGAGAGACTGTGAAGAATCAGCTGGTAATTTAGAGAAAAATGTCATCAGGCAGGTGGGGGCCAGAATTTGGAGGATACTCTGGACCAGCCTCAGCAACCTCTCTTCATTGAATGATAAGCTCCTGCCACCATTTAACGCTCAAGTGCTGTCAAATGAACTTGTTTCTTAAATGTTTACTAAGTCCCAACTGAGTCCAAGGTATTACATATAACTATATAACATTTGGTTCAGCTATGTTACTTTTGACTTTTCAGATAGATTGCAAGCATCTCTGAAGGCAAGGATGGTCTTTTTAAACTCCTTGGTCATGATTTATTTTTATTATTCATCCAATATTTATTGAGAATCTACCATGTGCTTGGAGCTGTGACAGATGTAGACAAAGGATAATGAGACACTCTTGGTTTGATGAGGGTGACACCTATAAACAAATATTATAACATCACACATAAGTGCTCTACTAGAGCTATTTAAATGGTGTTTAAGGAGCTTGGATGAAGAAGTTATTAACTATCTGTAGGGAGTCAGGACAGACTCTCAGAGGTAATATGAGCTCAGCATACACCCTCCATTTATGGTCCCAGTTGAGGAATTCCCTCTAAGCATCTTGATAGGAAGTCTTCACATTTCTTTTAGTGATGCTCATAGCAATATAAAAATTTTTTTTCCATTTTGAAACATTATCTTGAATAGTAAGCTATTTATTATAAAGTTATTTACCATCTCTCCCTGCAGTGTTAATCTATTGATTCCAGTTCTGGAGCTCTACGGAATAAGTCTAGTTAAAAGAGATAACTTTGTCATTTCCCAAGAACATCTTTAGTTCTTTTAACCATTCCTCATTTGAGCTATTCTCCAGACATTTTTTAGGCCTGGTATTTTGGGTTTCCCTATTCCACAGCACACTTACAGCATCGCTGGATGTCTTGATGTTTGCATTTGTAAGACAGCTTTCGAAGCTCAATAAACAAATGCAGTTAATATCTTCAAATGTTATGCTGCTCCCTAGAAAAGGACATGGGATGAGTAAAGTGGTGTAGCCATTATGTCAGCCCCAAAGCACTTCACGGAATTGTGGAAAATCTACTGGAAGGGGCCTTGGAGAATTACCCCGACCAACGTCCTCATTGTACAGATGGTGAAGCTAAGATCCAGACAGATAAAGTGGCTTTAAAAGTGCACACTGTTAGTTTATTCCCTTGATCTTTGCGTATTTCTAGTTGGTATTTGAAGATGGGGCATGGGAGAGTTTGGGAGCTCATTGAAAGATGAAAGTGCAGTAATTATTTATCCTAATTAAAGGGGAATCTAAAACACTTGCTTAAAGCATTTTCCAAGTAACTGTTTATATAATTAATGCTGTAGCTTTTTCTCCCTTTACACAAAGCCTCAGGGATTGGCTACTCTGACCCACAGCTTTATCTGCTGTGGACAGTCTTGTATGTCTGTGGTTTATTGGGTAATGATTTATATTTGCAAGGGAATGCTTGACTGGTATGGGCTGGGTTAGCTCAGCTAGAGAAACTTGCTAATGAAGCCAAGGTTGAGGGGTTTGGTCCCTATGAGCCCCTTAGCTTTGCTGTGATCCTTAGCTGTGGCCGATACCCCTAATCCCCCCACATCTCACATGTGTGGGCTTTTGAAAGCAGTAGGGTGAAGAAGGATCATTCCCTCCAAATGCTCACCTACAATGGAAAGCCACGTGTATAATAAATAATAATGATGATGATTAGGGCTAATGTTTATGGTGCACTAAATATGTTGCTAGAGTCATGCAAGTGTGCTTATACAGGCAATATCTGATTTAATTCTCATAACTCTATGAGTTATGTACTTTTATTATCTCCATTTTAAAGGTTGGAAAAGTGAGGCTTAGGATAGCCAAATAACTTGTTCAAAATTTCACTGACTAATGTGTGATAGGGCTTGTCTATTATTTGAATTTGAGTCTGTCTGACTCCAACGTCTACAGTGTAATTGAAAAACTCAACGTTACCAGTGTGAATTCTTGATTATGCATTGGTTATCTCTGAATTCAAAGTCATGTATCAATTCATCGGCTCTTATTTTATTATTGATGGGATGGACAGGCATTATAGTATACTGCTTAAAAACACGGACTTTGAGGCCAGAATTCTTGGGTTCAAATCCTAGTTCCACTGTGTATTAACTTTGTGATCAAGAGTGACTTATCTTAGGTTTTTGTGCCTCGTCTTTCTCATCTGTAAAATGGAAAAAATAATAACACCTACTTCTTAGACTTCTTGAGAGGGGATTACATTAGTTAATACCAATAGAGGGTTTAAAAAGCACTTAGTATTTGATATTATTGCTGGATGACTTAAGAAGGAACTAACAGTAGCATCTTAGCCTTTGAAAAATGTGCTCATTTACATTGTCTATTATTCCACGGATCATAACTCCCAAACTGCAAGTCTGCATGCTCCCAAAGAGAGGCTGAGAAACTGGGCAGGAACCAAGAGCCACTGGGGAATGTGTGTTGAAAACAAGCATGGATCACTAACAACAACAACAAATTCCAGAAGATGCCTGTGCGAAAGTCTGACTTTCCTCACTTCAGCCCCCTCCCTCCTTTTTGAAAGTGCCAGAACCCATTGGTTATAGGAGGCCATTGTGCAATGTCCTTTGCTGGGAGCACAGAGCATGTAAATTGTGCTCCCTCCTGTGGCCACCCTGATCCCATGCTTATTGTTTGGCTCCAGCCTCCCGTTAACAGAATCCCTCGGGAAGAGTAGTTCTCTTACATTAGGTAGTAATGCTCTTGTTAATGATAAATTGATGAGCTGCTTTTTTACATTAAGTGAATGGTCCTTTTTGATAATGGGGTTGGAATCAGACAAATGACTTTATTCTATTCTGCTAAGAGTGAGAACTACCTGAAATATTTTTTTTTTCTTGTCTGTTGCAAGAAAGTGACACAGTCAAAGCATTTTGGCTTTCCATTTTAATAGAACAATTCCAACTATGCATATGTGATAGGTGGTTTTATTCCTCTTTTCTTTTATATTGTCATTGGTATGATGACTTCAAAATAAATCTTAAGGCTTCATCATAAACCCTGACCCATTGGTGGTCCCACAAATACCCCTTGGCTTGAGTGGTGAGGGTTATGCTTTCAGCTGGTTTCTGAGTCTTTTCTTCTATACTGAAGAGTAAAATTATCTTCTCTAGGGAGGTCCTGTGATTTGTTTTATTTTAAGATATCTGCAGTCAGGGTGGCCTGACCCTGGAGAAAAAACAGAGTTCTGGATGGCCAGTTGAACTATTAAGTGGTTGTTTAGGCTCTTTGGAGTCTTACTAACACCCTAAACAATTTGGTCTTCACTTCTTCTCCAAGTTGGGAAAGAATGAGATCAGCTTCTGGGACTGAGGGATGAAGTCCTGTTTCCCAAGAGGCTGACCCCATGGTGATAGATGCCTTGTTCATCACAGTTACCTAAATAGAGGCACACTTGGGAGTCAGCAGAGCCTAGTTATACAGCCTCCTTTGCTGAGAAACAGTCCCCCACCCTAGGGTAAAAGTCCCTTGCAATTTCCTCCAAGGCTTTATAAGAGGAGCTTTGGGGAACTTTTTAAGGTTCCTTTCCAAATGATACCAAGACAGAAACCAGTCAAAGTAGTGCTGGCTTGTTGGTTTAGACCCAAGGCCTGTATTGACAAGCATAATCTCCTTTGGGATAAATTAGTGAAGGCGGGTACTTTGGGTATAATTAGTATAACACACACATTTAAAAAAGTTTGTATTCTGTTTTAGTTGAGTGGTTATAGGCTCATAGTAAGTTGGCTATTTGTAAAATTGTCCCTTACTTAGTGTTTTTTCCAAAAATGTTTAGGATAGATGTCTTAGGTAGGAATCTATTTTGGGGAGAAGGAAACATTGATTGAGTACCTACTGTATGGCAGGTATTATGTCAGGGGCTTTATATAAATTATTTTTTAGAACAACTTTGTGAGTTAAATTTTAAAATCAGTTTTTTACTCATTTTACCAATAAAAAAACCAAGAGTTATGATCTGGTGGTTAATACATTGTTGGGCTGGGATTCTAACCAGTCTGACTCAAGTTCACTATGCAGTGTGGCACTGATGAATTGGAAGTTGAACCGGAGCCAGGGTTTGGGGAGTTGTGGGCCCTGGACAGGGTGCTATGGACAGGGAACTGCAGCAGAGCATACTTAATCAAGTTCTCAAATTGCACCCTTCGCATGAATTGCCTTGGGCTCAAGGCAGCTAAGGATCTTATTTTAGCAGAATTAAACTCTTTAATGGATTTTCCTCCCCATGCCCTGAGAATATTTCTGGTCTCAGAGATATCTTCCTTTTCAGGAAGTTCTGTTCTCCACAATAGACCACAAACACAATGTATTTCTAGTCTCATTAAAAAAAAGAAAAATTAATTAGACTTTATCTTTTTCTGCATGTCTGGCACACTTAAAAAAATGTAGGTCTTACTTCTGTCTTGACATGAATTTAGAATTTTGCATGGAATGACTGCACTAGAAAAAAAACAATGAAAGCAATGTTGGTAAATGTTGATAGCGCATTGATAATCGGACAAGCAATTCTGCTTGTCAAACTTCTCGTATGTACTAACGCACTGACTGTGGATTTGAAAGCGAGGGCTTTCCCTATTCCTCCTTTTAATACCTGGAGCTTGAATATTAATATTTCAGATGAAATATAAGTTTCAGACTTGCAAATTTTTGTCATGAAATCAAAGGGAATAGAAAATTGTAAGAGGTGGGCGGGGAATAAGAGGACCTCTTAGTGTCAGCTGGATGGAAATCAACAGGATAATGAGGACTGCCAGGGTAAATAATTTCCATTTCATCCCCAATAAGAATATTCCCTCCCTCACCTTTCAAATTCCCTGCTCACTTCCTATGCATTCGAAAAAAATGATTATCTACTCTTCATTCCTGAAACAAGCCCTGAAGTAGGTGTAGTTATGGAATTCTGAAGTGTTTCTCTCTGAGGCCTTCTAGCTTAAGCTGGTTGACCATGGGCATTAACATGTATGTTGGTTTTATACATGTTTTGCAAAGCCCAATTTGTTCTTACCATATGAATTTGTGAGCATAGTAACACCTCCCCAAGCGTATTAGATATTCTCATCTTGGGGATTCATGGATAACTCTAGAATTTCTGCAGAAAAACAAGAGATTGGGTATAATGTGTCCAGTTAAAGCTAGCAGAAATGCAAAATGAAATGGATAGGATGTATATACTCCTCCATCTTAAAATGACATTGATTTTTTTCTGTCTCATTCACTTGGACAGATTCTGACACTTTCTCTGGCCACATCACAGGGATGATCTTGTAGCACTTCTTGAAGCAACACTCCAGGTATCTGGCATGGGTTTAGCTCTTTTCTATGGGAAAGACTCAAACAGCTGCATCAAGTTAGCCAAAGTAACCATGAATAAGCGCAAAGAAAAATATTCTCTTTCTTGCCATTCATCTTCAGTGGATGGAGGGGAACTTTGGGATCCACTATCCATCCGAGGTGGTACTCATCACAACCAGTCTGGTGTGAAAATGAGCCATTTAACCACATAATAGGCACGCCTTTTCGTCCTCTTTCTCTTTTAGGTGTGTAGAAAGTGCCTCAGGTTAAGATCAGATCATCACATGGAACCAGTACTTTCTGGGACGCGCATCACAGCGAGGCTCTGGCAGTCAGACCTCAGTCAAGTGTAAACTGCTTCCGTAAGCTCCCCTTCTGCCTCTGCCCCTCACCCTCTGTTGAATTTAGAGAGGTGAATCGATGTACATTACTATCATAGGTTAGCACTCGAAAACAAGAAAGATTTACCAATCCTCGGTGCTGTTTAATGGAAAAGCGTCTTGCATTCATACATTTTAGTGGCAGAATCAGGTGGTATAGGAACTTGTTCTTCTTGATAGAAGACTTTATTGAGAAGGGAACATAGTCATCATAGTCATGTCGATGTTGCCCTGGGAAAAAATGATGGATTGTGCAACATAAAAACATTGTCTAAGACGCTCTCTTTTTTTTTTTTTCTAGACTGCATTTGATCTCAAACTTTAACTATCTGTTTATTCATCTCATTCTGCAAAGAATTTAAAATGGATGATATTATTATTATTTACATAATAATATGTAAGTAATATTACATAATAATATCTGATCTTGGGATCTTTAAGTTCTTTGTTCTTGACCTTGTTGAGAGCAAAATCTGATTCTTTTTCTGCCTTTGCTGGACTGTAACTCAGGGACTGTTCAGAGATGTGTTGTTTGCAGTTATATCCCCAGTACTGGAAATGTGCTTAGTGCATAGTGAGTGATCAATAAATATTTGTTAATGAAATGGTTGACTAATAAAATATAACTTAACAGAGACAAATGTATTTCAGCATAGTCTATTTTTTTTTTAACTGGGGAGAAGGTCAATCAGAATTAGTTAACATCTGAATTGTGGCACTTATGTCAGGAACTGTGGAATGTTCTGTTCGCTCCTCCCGATAACTGGGAAGTTTAAAGAGGTGTTTTCAGGTGGGCAACCTCCGGGGCCTTCTTTAATTGATAGATTTAATCCCTCAGTAAGCCACATTTGAAACTAATTTTTCTGCATGGGTCTACCAAGATTCTTAAGAATTATTCCATCTCGTAAGCTGATACTGCCTTCCACTCTAATTTTTTATTATACTGCTCTTTGCAGTCTTTTCTTATAGCAAATTAGTGTAAGCCTGGCTGGTGGGGTCTAAATAACTAACTGGTAGCCAAGGTGACTCCCCTTCCTTGTAATATGCTAAGCTTTATTTTCCAAAAAGAAGTAGCTTTTTAAAATAGATTTATATTGTGAAATTATATCTTCTATATTTGTAAGGTAAAATGTATTGTACTTTTAAAGACATCTGGGGAATAAAATGAATATTTGTTGAACTGAATTGAATATTCAATGTCTTAGATAAAAAAACTAGATATTTAAAAACTTCTATTGTCAGATCATATTCTTAGTACCTAAGTTTATAGAGGCAAACTTTTCTTCACTAGCTGGATTTTTTCTCACTATTGCCCCCATTTCTTGCCCTCAAAGGCAAAGCATGAAGGAAATGAACTCTTATGATAAAAACCTCCGAAATCTTTCCAAGTTAAACCTTGAAATCCCATAACTGAGGACCAGAACTCCTAAGGAGGGGTTTGTTCCGGCCTGTGGAAGGAGTGGTGACTGCATGCTTGTAACCCACCTCCTTTCATTTTAGTCACATGGGGGGTGGGAGGGGCGAGGGGGGAGGATGTCAGCTCTACCACAAACGTTATTTCTGCATTTGAATATATAAATGATAGAGTTCCTTACCTTTTATACGTTTCTGTCTGACAGGTAAGCTCAGAAAACATCTCTCCCTAAGACTGAAATGTTGATATAAATATCTGAAGAAAAATTCTAATCACAGTATACATTGAACAGGCTCACTGATCTTGAATACCTGGAAAAAGATTTTCAAACAGACTTTGTCAGCTCAGGCTTGGCATTCCTTGTCAAACAAAAGCATGCCTAAAGACACATTTCAAAAGCAGACGATACAGCACTTACTAACCTGCAGAAAATCGAAAAGGAACGCAGAGGCCAAGAACAAACAGAATGGGAACCAATGAGAAATGCAGCACAGTTCTGAGAACCAAATGTGTTTTAAAAAGGCCACATCAATAATTAAACATCAGCAAGTCAAATTCCATTTTTTGTTTGCTGCGATTGTCTTAAGAATTGTAATGAAGAAATGAAATGATTGATTCAGCCTCAGCTCAAAAGAGCTTGTATCTATAATCTGGAGGGTAGGATGAGAAAAGAGGTTGGAAGAGGGAAAGAAATCTTATTTTTGGCTCACACAAATTATCCTCAATACTGTCAGAATTTAAACATTTCAATCAACTGTAAATTTCGATCAAGCATCCCTTAGCAGAATTAAGTCTTAAATATCTTTTTCTTTGTTTTAAAGGCGAGACCCTGTCTCTTCACTCACATTATGTCACTCATGTGACATAACTTGGGTTGACTACATTGTGATTTGGTAATGTGCAATACAGTATGACACAAACCCGAGTTTCCTGCAAATATTGGGAGAAAATGAAATTGTCAAATCACAGCATTTGCTATATCAAAAAGATGTACAATTTAATTCAAATAATTATGAGAAATAAACAATGTTTGGATTGCTTATTCTTTTTCCCTAAGTAACACATGAGAACCAAGATTATATAAAAGACCCCAAACTATCATTCGATTCTTCTTTCCCATCATTTTCACTCGGTAAAACTGACATTTCTGTCTAAACACTACTATGGAGAGGTAGGATTTTATGGCAATACAATTGTATGTAATCAAAAGCAAGCTTTGCTTATCTTCATTCTACTCCTCTCTGTGGATCCAGGTCCTTTTGAACATAGAGGGGAGTAAAACGTGCAGATCAACCATTTCTCAGGTATGTGACACTGGACAAGTTATTTATCTTCTCTGTGCCTCAGGTTTCTCATCTGCAAAATAGGGATAATTATAGTGTCTACCAGTAACGTTATTGTGATGATTAAATATATACATAACTAACATGTATAAAGTGATAGGTCACTGCCTGTCACATGGCAACACATAAGTGTATGTTATCATTGTAGTGGTATTAGTCACATCTATACACATAAAAATCTATCATTTATTCTTTGTTTAAAATAACTTTGTGGAGGTATAATTTGCATAGCATAAAATTCACCTGTTTGGTGGCAGTGATGTTTTGTAAATTTACAGACTTGTGCAACCATCACCACAATCCAGTTTTATCTATTCACCAGTTAATGGATACTTGGATTGTCTCCACTTTAATTGTCTGTCTTTTTTTAATTATAGTTTTTCTAGTGAGATTGACTTGTTATTTCACTGAGGTTCTAATTTTCATCTCTCCAATGACTAATGACATTGAACTTTTTCTATGTGCTTATTGGTCATTCATATATCTTTGTTGGTGAAAAGTCTATCATATATTTTGCCCATTTTAAAATTGTGTTTTTTGTTTTCCTCTTTTTGAATTGTAAGTGTTCTTTGTATACTCTGGATATAGGTTCTATCAGAAATATAATTTGCAAATATTGTCTCCCAGTTTGTGGCTTGTCTTTGATTTTCTTAATGGTGTCTTTTGAACCCCAAAGTTTTAAATTTTGATGAAACCAATTTATCAATTTCCTTTTTTTATGGATCATGCTTTTGTTATAATATCTAAGAACTCTTCGCCTATGAAATTTTTCTCTTTGCCTGAGAGCCTTTTGGCCGTGAAGTTTTTCTCCTATGTGTTCTTCTAAAAGTTTTGTGGTATAGTTTAGCTCTTATATTTAGATCTATGATAATTTATTCTTTCATTAAGCAATATTTGAGTATTGTGAATATACAGATAAAAAGATTTGGTCCATGCACTGAAGAAGTTTATACTCTAGTGGGAAGATGAATGCACACAAAGATCACAGCACATTATTGCTATGGCAGAGGTAGGTAAACTATTTAGAAAGTGCACAGGAGCAGAAAGAGCCAAGTTGGTTTGTGGGAGTCAAGGCCCATTGTCCAGAGAAGTTACTGTTGGAGCTGAGACTTGAAGGAGAAGTAGGAATTGTCCAGGTGGCATGCTGGGGGAGAGCTATCAGGCAGAGGTAGGAGAATATGCAAAGGTATAGGGAGGTTAATAAGACAGGTGGAGAATGGGGTGTTGATAAGGCTGGTGGGTAGGCAGAAGCCAACTCACAAAGGGCTTTGAAGCACATTCAAAAAAGTTTAGATTTTACCAGATAGCCTTTGGGGAATTTGTACAGTTGAGCAAAATCAGAATTGTGTGATTGAAAAAATAACTTCAGTGGCAGTGTAGATACTAGACTAAAAGTAACAATACATTCTATGGACCACCCATTTCAGAGTCACTTTGCCAGGCTCCACCTAGACCCGCTAATCAGAAACTTGGGGCTGGATCTCATGAATCTGCATTTTTTACAAGGTCCCTGGGTGATGATTACACCCTGCAAAAGATAGCCACCGCTGGGTTAGAGAACAGAGCAGTTAGGAGGCTACAGTTATGGTTCAGGAAAGAGATGATTCGAGCCTGACCCAGTGGCAGTGGGGGAATAGAACAAGGGAGGGCTATGGAAGATTTTGAGGAGGCGAAGAATAGACAGCCTCTGGTGATTTGTTGCATGTGGGAAATAAGAAATGTATGACACCTGGATAGGTGGTGTTGCCACGAACTTAAACAGGAAATTCAGTGGAAGGAAGAATGTGGTAAAGAGGAGATCAGTGTTGGAGATCCCAAGTTTGAGGGGCCTGTGGAACACCAAGCAAAGCTATCCATCAGCAATTATATATGCAGTTCAGGAAAGTGGTTTGGGCTGGCGATAGGAGATATAGGCAACTTCAAATAATACCTGTAACAACAGGTTTGGCTATATTAGAAAATACAGTAAAATCATTTTGTTAGGACTGGTGCAACATGCCCGGATTCCTCATTAAATGTACAGAGGTGCACTTAGGAAGCCAATTAGCCTTCAGCTTGATAACTCATCATGTATTAATGCATGAGAATTTAATTGCTTCTCATCTTGAACTGCTCTTCCCCTCAGTGGTAATTTCACTCATTCAGAGGCAGGTAAGTGGATTAGTTAACTGTGACAAGCCTCAGATTTTCAGTAACTAAACACAATCAAAGTATATTTCTCCTGTATGTAACAGACCAATGCAATTGGCAGGAAGTTTCCTCCATGTGGTGATTCAGGGACCCAGTTCTTTCCAACATCTGGCTCCACCATCCTCTACAGCCTCAAGAGATCTGCTTCCGGGTGGCAGCTGGGAGGAGGGAAGGTGGAGAAGACACATCCACTTCTTAGCCACGTTAGCCCAGAAATGATCTTGGCTCACATTCCATTGTTGAACACTATTTATATGGCTTCACTTAGATGCAAGGAGGCTGGGAAATGTCATGCCTGCCTGGACAACTGCTTCTCAGAGACAACTCTATATGATGGAAGGGGGAACACATATTCTTGTAGGATGGCTAGTCTTCTCTAGCACGGTGGCCGTACTGTTAGACTAGAGAATGTTCCAACCTGATATCTGAAGTAGACTAAAAAATGCTCCATGAAAGTGTCTAATTATTGATTAACTAGAATTTTTGAGCCCCTGCTATATGCTCAGCACAATTTTAGGCACTATAGGGAAAGAATTAAAGCATGAATGTATCAATCAATCAAAAGGTATTTATCTGGCACCTACTGTAACCATAGCATTAGAAGCAAGAATGACTCCCATGAAGTGATCCTCATTCAGTGCTAGAAAGAATACTAACCTTTAGTAGTGAGTACTATTGTATAAACAGTTGTCCCTCATATCCCTGGGGGATTGGTTCTAGGACTCTCAGGAATACGAAAACTTGCAGATGCTTCAAGTCCCTTATATAAAATGGCATAGTATACTGTTTTCAAGAATAAAATACTGGAGAACCAGGTATTTAGTTATGGCAGCCCTACTTGAGGAGGTGGAACTTGGAGCTAGGACTAAGCCATGCAGAATGGGATTTGGATGGATGAAGTGGGGAGAAGGGAGCATGCCAAGAAGAGCAAAGCAGATGTGAAGGTGAGGAGGAGGCATGAATGCAGGTGTTCATGGAACATGAAACCACTCTAAGGGGAGCAGATCACATCTGTTGGGAAATTGGTCATCATAATAAAACTGCTTTTATTTGTTATTGCAGCATAAGAAATAATTTGATAGATTTGCACCAAATTTGGCTTCGTGGGAAGAGGGGCTTTTTTGTGGGAATAGGGTGAGTGGGTCATAGACCACGAAAATGAATAGCACTTTTTAACCTCTAAAATGTAATTTGCAAAAGCAGATGCTTTAAATTGCAGGTTTTGCCTTTGGATTTTACTCTTTCTCACATGGCAGCTCTGGGTAACTCGCTCACCCAGGATGGGCTCCAGGGTGACCAGTAGCAGGGATTTATTTATTCAACAATGGTTAACGATTATCTTGAGCCAAGCAGGGTAAGACAGCTCGTGGAAGATGAGGCTATCTTGGTTGAATGGGGTCATCTTATAAAGGGCCATGATAGTCAGGCAGCTGAGTCCAGACTTGACATGGTGGGTACTGGGGAACCACTGAGAGTTTCCAAATAAGTGGTAAGTTTTTGAGAGTGTTAGTTAATGAAGATTCATCTTCCATCAATATGCAGTATAGCTGGAAGTGAGGGAGGTCAGTGGGAGGGAGTTCTAGCAGGTAGTTTCAGAAATCCAGGGGTGGAGGGCTGAGAGCTGGTTCAAAGGGAATGGAGGGGAAGTATAAGGGGAAATGGTAAGTGTGTTGGAGGAGTCAAAGTCCTAACATTATGGACCTGGGAGAATGGCTGTGTCGTGAAAGGAAATTAGTGGATGACAGAGAGTGGGGAGGATGAGAAGATGATTGGGTGATCATAGTGGAAGCATGGGTTGACAGCATGGCCTGTAAAGAGTGCTTACTATCTCCTCAGTCTCTCATTAGTCAGGCTCAGCTTGACCACTTGTTTCCTGCAGCTAGCAGGCTTTGCTTGGAGTATCCTCAGGTGCCCAGCAGCCCTCTAATCCAAGGATACAGGACTGCAAGCCAAGACTGAAGCCTTTTGAGTAGTCTCTAATTTTTATTGACAGCCCCGAAAAGTTCTAGATGCACTTAGCACCTCCAAAGAAGCGCTAAATGATTTAACATTTTGGGGACAAATTGGTTATATTAGTCTCTAGTGCCAAATTCACCAAAAATAGCTGATTAGCTGTGCATTGTGATTTCACTAGGGTGCCCTGCTCTTGGCTGGATTCCAAAGAACACACTTGTATAAAAATGTTCCCATTATGGAGTGTGATAGCTATTAATGGAGCGCCATATGCAGCAGAGCATCTCCCCTTGCCTCCTCCCGGTCTTTCAAACTGAAGTTTGTATTTTCCATCAATTTTTGCCAAATGACCCGCTTTGCAGAGGTTAAACTTTACCTAATGGACTAAGGCCTGAGATGCTGCAACAATCAGTCTCTCATCTGGGTTTAAGCATCTTGGTTTCCCTTCCTCTTTGCCTACTGCCAATCCTGATCTTTTCATTCCATCCTAGCCTGGGAGAAAGAAAGGGAGGGGGTAAGGTTGAGAGTGGGCTCCAAGCCCAGACCTACAGCTGTGCCCGATTGACCGACATTTCTGTTGTTAGCCACAAAAAAAGGCCACTTTTAATGGCTAAAGCAAGAATGATCAGCTGGTGTGACAGGCCTTGGGTTTGTGCCTAGTTGCATTAAAATTTACCAGTTCCGGTCCTTTTTCATCATGTGCATGATTTCCTGGGTATCAAATATTATCTGCAGTTCTTTTTATTTATTTATTTATTTTTTTGCAGTACGCCGACCTCTCACCGTTGTGGCCTCTCCCGTTGCGGAGCACAGGCTCCGGACGTGCAGGCCTAGTGGCCATGGCTCACGGGCCCAGCCGCTCCACGGCATGTGGGATCTTCCCAGACCGGGGCCCGAACCCGTGTCCCCTGAATCAGCAGGCGGACTCTCAACCACTGCACCACCAGGGAAGCCCTGCAGTTCTTTTAAAAAAATGATATTCTCCATTTTGTAGTTGGCTTTAAACTTTCATTAAAAATGACTTAGAATAAAAATAAATGAGGAATACCTGTTATCCATCAGGAGAGACCCGCAGAGGGGTTCAATAATAACAGAAAATCAATAAATCATACTAAATTCAAGAAAGTCCACTGAATAGGTATAAACATTTTTCTGAAAAAGAATGTTTTCTGAAGTTTTGGATATGATACCCATTAGGCGCCTTCAGTGTTTAACTCGAGCATGACCTCTTTGGATCTGAGATCTAGATTTTCATCTTTGTCTGCGCCTGGAGTAGAAGAGGTGAGGCTCACACCATAGGCTGGGATGGGAAAAGGTGTATGTCAATGTAAAGTATCATGAGTACCAGGCACACGTTTTTCATAAAGAAATACATTTGTTTTCAAAGTAATACATTAATTCAACAGACATGCAGTGAACACCTAGATGGACTAGTACTGTGGGTTATGACGTAGAAACGAACAGGACACAGTCTTTAACTTCAAAATGTTCACATACGACGTGTACACAAATAAGTACACAAATAAATCCAGAAGATGAGCTATGCTAAAGTGAACAAGCAAACAAACAAGCAAACAGAAACCAAAGAAGTGACGTGAGCGGAATACTTTAGATTGGGTGGATGGCAAGACTGCCTATTGGAGATGTTGAGGAATGAAGTTTTGGTGTTTTATCACCTACATTGCACTGGTTATTCTCTGCAGGGATTTTAGCTGGGCTTGGACAACAATACAGGCAAGTTTTAGTCCATTTTAACTTTCAAAGAAATGCCACAGTCTCACCCTTAAACCACAAACTAGTTTAAATTTTGTCTTTGAAAAGGCTCAATTTTAATTAAATTCATTTCTTTTTAAGAGCATGAAATTATGTGAAAGTTGATTTCTATTTCCCTTGGGTAGATATTCCCAAATAATAAATTATCTTGGGAGCAACTTGGGAGATCTTTAAAAAACATAACAGAATGATGTTAAACTTTACTGATAGATCAAAGAGATCTGGATAAAATCTGTATGTAGAGCTTCCTAGTAATGCATTCATCATTTTAAATGGATGATTCTCAATTGAGAATCTCTGGGGTAGGTCACAGGATTCTGTACTAGGTACAAGTTCTGAAGGTGATGCTGATGAGTATCCAGGGTTGAGACCATTGCATTACACCTAGAACTGGAACACATAAACTTAAAAAAAAAATGCCTACAATATAGCTATGGATCTGAAAGGAATAAGCACAATCTGTGGATACTTCATTCATTGCTATTTTTATTCCAGGAATGATTAAGTGGGAAATAGAACATTTTCTTCCTTAAATATTTCTGCAACCAAAAGAGAGGGATGTTGCACAAATCTTAGGAGCATCTGAGAGAATCACCTTCAAGGGTGAGGATATGCTACTTTCCTTCTTTAGAAATTAAAATGACCTCTCTTTTCTAGTACTACCAATAAAGACCAGTTAGAGTCAAATAAGTAGGAAGCTCCTTAGACATCCCTGGAAAGAGTGTTGCATGGATGGAGTTTTCCTATGGTGTGCAGGTGTCCTGGTGGAGTTGCATTTACAGGTTTGGATACGTGCACTTTCACATACGTTGTGCTGGTTCTTTTCTGCTTGCCCTTCCCCACCTCACCCGTGAGATTCATTCTCTGTCCTACTCTTCACTGCACTGGGCTCCGGGCAGCTGATACCTTGGTTTGGACACCCTGCCTCCCTGCCTGGTGAAGCTACATCCTTCTAGACTACAGCTCCTGCGGGCTGGCCCTCTTCTATGGTTCCAGCTCTCACAAGCTCCAGTAACGCTATTTCCTTCCCATCCCCCTTCAGCCCCATGGTGGCAATGGTTTCCCAGTGTTTCTGGTGCTGGGCACCTCGATATCCCTCACTAGATCCCCTGATCGTGTTCTGTGGCTAGTCCTTCCTTACATTTCTTCAGAATCCCATCTGAGTGGGTCTTCCGCTCCCCACCAGGACCTGACTGATAAATGGATCACATTCCAAAGAACTTCCTGGATGTTTACACGGAGGCACCCAGAAGATTTTTCTCTTTAGAAGATGACCAGAGCAGCTGAAAATGACCAAGAACCAAAGTGGGAGCATCAGGAAGAAGAGATTGATGAAAGGAGTTCTTGGGGGAAAAATGATAATAGATTAAAGCAGAAAAGGATGTAAGACAGGTTTATGCTGACTAAAGAGAAAGTCTAGGGACATTAAAGAAAGGAAACTATTAGACTTACCTTGCATTCTGAAAACAGATATTGCAAGCCAACTAATGAAGGCTCGAAATCTTCTCTCACAGTATAGCCATGGATCTGAAAGGAATGAGCTGACAGCAGCTCAGAGTGAAAATAAATATAGTATCTGCTAACTATGGACAGGGCACTGTCCTTGATCTGGTCACCAATGTTTCTGGCATTTGCTGCAGCATTTGTATGTCACTGGGAAGGTGGGGAAGTACCGATGACAGCTCTGAGTGTTGGGAAAAGTTTTTGTGTGCTGTCAGGCTTTTTCAGTCTTGTCAATTTACTAAAAGGCAAAATTTGACTTTGTGTTATGTCTCATTTCTCAATTGGATGTGGATACTTTCAAAGATATATACTTTGGATCCTTCCTCTTGGTATGAGATGATGTCAACAAAAGTTGATAAATATATTCTTAGAACTTAGCATATGTTAGGCACTATGTAAACCTTTATGTGCTTAATTTCAATAGGTACTTGCTGTATATATATATATATATATGAACCAATTACAGAAATGAGACAGCATTTTTCTTGCTCCCAAGCACCTTAGGCTACGGTGGAGAACTACAACTTGCCCTGAGCTTCCCCTCCTGGCTGGGAGAAATGAGAGCCCTCTTTAAACATCTAAGAAGAGTGGGAAGAGGTAGATGGGCAAGATACTACACATCTAAGGGAAAAATGCAAGATCTTTTAGAGAAATAAAAGTTCTGTTATTTCACAGCTAATAACTAATAATAGCGTTTAGGTTAAGTTAAATGTTTATACCTGCCAGACACTTTCCTAAGCTTTTGTCATGAGTTGGATTATTTGATTCTTACAGCGCTTTGAGGTAGGCTGTATTATTCTATGCAATTTGCACATGAGGAAATGGGGCATGCTGAATTGAAATAACCTTTCCAGGGCCCACAGCCAAGAACATGCAGGGCCAGCATCAGATCCTAGGCAGCCGGACACCATGGTGGGAGGAAGAAGTCACATCTGGTGGAGAATCAAGACTGTGGAGGAGACGGCATTTAAGAAGGGCCTGGGGAGATGGTTACGATGTTAATAATTTGAAATGCAATATATGGTAGAGACACAAGAGGGGCCATTCCACTTGAAAAGAAAATGTAAACATCTAAAGTAAAAGTTTTCAGCCCTAACCATACCTTGTTAATAGTTACTTTTGCATTTTCCTATTGCCACCATATAATACATGCAAATACCCCACTTCCTAAATGACCACAGGAGTCTGGAAAACAGAAGGGTGAACTGATAGTACCACTGAACACAACCGTTAATTGGTGACAATGAAGAGCTGGCAATGGAAGTGAAAACCATAGAATGTGAAACTCAAACTCCTACATGTGAGGGAGGTCCAACATCTCCCCTAGCCAGGAGGGGTGGTAGGTGAATTCAGAGTAAGTTGAGGTTTTCTTTCCCCATCAATGATTCATCTTTAAAAAAAGTGAAGTTACTGACAAAAGTGAAATTGAACTTTCAAGTGCCTCTGGCCATTTCTGAAGGATGCCTTCTGTTGGCTCCTTGCTGGGCAGGTGTTTCTTCTTCTTGGTGTGATTTCACCCTAAAGCAGGGGTTTCTGAAGCAGGGTATTCTTGGGCAGCAGCAAAGCCTTTAAGGAGAACCATGCAGAGTCATCCTAGACATGGGCTGGGAGAGGAGGCTTGATCATTAATCAGTGAACAATATTTGTTGAGCACTTACTCTATGGGTCTAGAACCGTGCTAAGCACATTTAATAAGAGGTAGAGTTTTCAAAAGCATAAAGACAGTTTTCATTAGAATTTTTATTTTCCTATACTGAGCTATGTCAGAGACAAAGGTAATTGCATTCTTCAGTTCCAACCAGGACCCGACAATCCTGGGTGCCACACACCGTGAAGAACTCTGCCTTGTCTCTCTGTGAGCGTGAAGGCTGGCCTCGCACCGTGCTGCTGGGGAAAGGCGGACTCTAGGAGTGACATGTTTATTCATCGAGCTTCCCAGGGAAGAAATAATGAATGGAAATGAGGGAGGGGTCATGATATAAAAACAGAGCATGACTGTCTTCAGTTTGGACATTCAGGATAGTGCTGCAATAAGTTGTGCCGAAAGCCATCATTGATTCCAGGCAGAGTTAGGAGGAGGGTGGTGTGGGTTTTTTGTTTTTTGTTTTTTTTTGGCTTTTCTGTCCACACTCATTTCCTCATTCCCGAGTTACTGTGTTTTAACAAGAGGATTTTTCGGTCCTCCAAACATGAGTTTACAATCAGATGCAAAATATTTCCACCCGGCCATGAACCAACTGTGAAGTACCCTGCTTTGCATTGCAAACGACTCCAATGGGCCTGGGGAATCCAGAAACCCAGAAACCCTGCCCATATATTTATAGGCCTGGCTTCTCCCATCTTTAAAGAGCTTCATGGATTCTGAACCATTGACTCTTTCAGACCCTCCCCCAGAGGGAGAGCTGACTTGTCTCTAGTCTTAGAGCGAGCTGAGGGGTGCCAGGCCTGGGTGGAGTCAGTGGTCCCTGGATACCTCATCGCCTCCCCCGCCTCTGCTGTGACTGCAGCAGCCAAGCTTGCTGGCACTGTGCAGTAGGAAGGAGTCTCTGGGACAGAGAAGGAAGGGGGACAGGTGGCCAGATGGAATGAGAAGGCCCCCAGCCAGCTCTTTGAGAGAAGGTAATGCCTGTGATGTACTCTAATGGTACCTCTGACTGAGGGGCCATATGGAGCCCTGGATACTGCATAATTTCATCTTACTTCTCAGTTGAGAGCACCTTTTCCTGCCGAAATCATAGCGTCATTTAGGTCAAGCAGTTGCCACTGGTATTTCCTACTGCTCTCAGAAGGGGAAAAGTTAAAAATATACGGAGTACCCTGGCAACTGATCCTAGTACATCTTTTATATTAGAGTCTGGCCAGATTTGAGCATTATAGAGACTTCTGGGAATGTATCATTTCAAATACCTGTGTTTTAGAGATGGTCAAAGTTAACCCTTTAAGCCATGGCACAGAAACTAGCTGTAGATGCACCAGGAGAACTCTCACCAGCTCATACCGCCTCCCTGTGACCGTACCCCACTGATTCATACAGCTAAGTCATAGGCCTGGGCCCCAAAGGAATTTGGGTTTGTAACCCTTGCTTAGGCAGTGGCACTTTTAAGTGGCTTTTTGATGGAAATATTTCTAAAAGAGATTGTGCTAAGCTGCTTTTGGAAGCAATGTGCCATGAACAAAATGTTCTTTTCTGCCCTCATCATAGGCTTTAGCTGCTTCTCTGGTCATAGCTACAAATTCAGAATTAGATACTGTGGACAAGGAGCTGACTGGGACTGACCCACACAGGCCTTGGAAATTGCTCTGAATAGGTTCCTGAGGCCAGGCGGCCCTTTGGTTGATTGTCTGGTGCTTGCAAAGGCCGGGTGAAGCTAGGGCAGCAGCCTGGACTCCCAGCTAGGGTTGGGTGGCGGCTTCCTCGGACTAATTAATGAATGAATCAAGGTCGAAGCTTTCTCCGCCTGCAGGATACCCTGTCTTCTGTGTTGCTCCCACGTCCCTGGCCTTGGCTGCTTACTCCAAGAACGTTGGGGAATGGCTTCCTGGTGGACACTGAGGACCAGGGCTGTGCAGAGTCCCATCAACAGAGCGTCTCTTCCTCCAATCTTTGGTTTCCTGAACCTTTGGGGCCCTGGTGGCTTGTGGCCTCTGACCCCTATGGTGGGGTTTTCCAGTGAATGGTTGAAGTGATTTGGGCCCATTCTGTGGGTGTGAGCGTTCAGCCCTAAAGCTTTAGATGCATACACAGTGGGTGGGCGTCACAAGCACAGCTTTGTGTCCCCACCTTGGTGCTGAAATCCTCTGTCCCCTGCTTTGAAAAGAGAGCCAGAGAGAGCAAAGCAATACTCTGATCTTATTTCTTGTATTTTCCTCTGTAAGTGCTTTGGTTAAAATCCTGTCTTTTACTAGAAAAACCAATGCCATTTCTCTTTAAATTCCTCTCAGCTGCTGTTTTAAATGTGAATTTGTGTCCTCATTTTAGTTTTGAGCAGCAATCTCTTGCTGGTAATTCTGAATCTCTCGCTGACAGGGTGGTCGATGCACTGCTAGGCATTCATCCGATTTGGAATCAGAAGATTAAGGATGGAATCCTCTTAGTTAATTAAGAGGACCAATTAATTAGTTCATTGCTGTTAGCCCCCTCTTCCTCAGTACATTGCATCAGGGGCCGTTTCTTTTTTTTTTTTGGCCCGCGCGAGGCTTGCGGGATCTTATTTCCCCAACCAGGGTTCGAACTCGGGGCCCCGTCAGTGAAAGCGCAGAGTCCTAACCACTGGACTGACAGGGAATACCCCGTTTCTCATTTTTCTTTCTTTTTTCTTTTTTGGTGGTACGCGGGCCTGTCACTGCTGTGGCCTCTCCCGTTGCAGAGCACAGGCTCCGGACGCGCAGGCTCAGCGGCCATGGCTCACGGGCCCAGTCGCTCCGCGGCATGTGGGATCCTCCCGGACCCGGGCACGAACCCGCGCCCCCTGCATCCGCAGGCGGACTCTCAACCACTGCGCCACCAGGGAAGCCCCTCATTTTTCTTTTATCCCAATTACCCACACAGACCCTAGCACCAAGTGGTAGGTTAATAAATGTGAAATAAATGCTCCCTTCTAACCACTCTGTTTACAGGTGGTCTTTTTTTCTCCCCTGGAGATTTATCCCAGGCTGTTCTTTGTGTTTGGAACCGCTGTAGCCCTGATGACTCTCCTGAAAACTGACTTCTATAAAATCTTCCTTTTCCACTGGGGGACAGTGAAGGAAGAAGATAAAGGTGAAGAGACAAAGGGAAAAAATATAGGAAGAAAATAGGAAGATGCACTTTCCTTTATACAAAAGTCTCTCGTCAACAACAGTCTAAACTAGTGTCCTTTAAAAAATCGTCCCTGTTTATAGCCATTCATAAGCAATCGCCATAATCTAGAGTGTAACTGGAGCCCCAATAAGGTGTGAGGAACAAGACTAAAAACCATCTGGACAGAAAGTCAGCTGCCTCATTTTCAAGTGAGCACAGCTCCAAGCAAAGGCAGATATTTGTCAATTAATAGTGGGTTGACGAACTGCCTCCTGCTCTGCCCGAATGTGACCTGGATACTTAGAAGTGGAGATGGAAACCATCCGGGGGACTTATAAATTCTGGTCTTTGACCTACGGATCTATAATGTATCAGCCAAACTTTTACATGGTGATGCATGTGTTTGTATAACACAGAGTGAGGTCACGTGAGACCATCCCTTCCAGCTACTTAAAATGTCAAAGGCCAAATTCTGCACTATGATGAACAGTTATCAGAACTCCAGAGTCAGCCTGTCAATAGATTCTAGTCTCCTTCTGTTTTTTAAAGTACATACAGTTGTTTATTGGCTGCATGCTATTGTTTTTCCAACCTCTTTGCTTTTTCATCTCTGGGTTTGGTCAGTTATTGCGATAGCTTTTTGGTGTCTCTGAGAAAAGCCATTTAAATTTTTTCAAGATTTCCAACCACAGGTAGTGATTAGAATATATTGTCAAATCTCTTTGTTGTTGTTGTTGTTTTTCTTTTTGTCACGTAGCTCACCTGCCAACTTGTTCTTGTTAATTCAGCTCTTCTGGCTCCTGCCTGTTTTTTGCACTTAGTTGTGGGAAGATGAGGTGCCCGAGATGGAACAGGAGATAGCAGCAGTAGCTGAAGCAAGATGAAAATGAACGATATTTTCAAATCCTAAGCAGGGCGGCAGAGGCTAATAATTACATTAAAAAGGCCCTCTGTAGGTAGGTGCAAATAGGCTAGTCTAAACAAGTGCGGCTGTTTTAATATGGGCTGTTGGAGAGATGTCATTACCTGACGAGACAGCCACCTTTCACCTCCAGCCATTGTGATCTGTTAGGTCTCACTAACCGGAGAGCGAGGAACTTGTTTGCAGGGGATTTGTTGTCTCCCGCTCAGAGGCAGCTGAGAGACTTGCCAAATGACAGGAAGACGCTTACATTCGCAAGGTGTGATTGCCTAAGTGCTGGTCTGTGTCTAATTAGTTTGCCTTTGCTGGTTGGTAGCTCCACAGCCAGGGGGCAGATTGACTCCGCGGGCTGTAAGCAAAGGGCTGATTGGTGGTGTTGTCATTTGCTTATTCAACCCTCCCTCGAACCAGGAAATGTGCTCTAAAGGAGAGCCTTTTCTGCTGCTTTTTAACAAGGCGTTTAAGGTGGATGGACCTAGAGTCTGTCATACAGAGTGAAGTCAGTCAGAAAGAGAAAAACAAATACTGTAGGCTAACACATATATACGGAATCTAAAAAAAAAAAAAAAGGTTCTGAAGAACCTAGGGGCAGGATAGGAATGAAGACAGAGATGTAGAGAATGGACTTGAGGACATGGGGAGGGGGAAGGGTAAGCTGGGACAAAGTGAGAGAGTGGCATGGACATATATACACTACCAAATGTAAAATAGCTAGCTAGTGGGAAGCAGCTGCATAGCACAGGGAGATCAGCTCGGTGCTTTGTGACCACTAGAGGGGTGGGATAGGGAGGGTGGGAGGGAGACGTAAAAGGGAGGAGATATGGGGATATATGTATACATATAGCTGATTCACTTTGTTATACAGCAGAAACTAACACGCCACTGTAAAGCAATTATACTCCAATAAAGATGTTTAAACAAAAGTGTTAAAAAAAAAAAACCCCAAAAACAAAAGAAAGAAAAGAAAACTAAAAAAGGAAGAAAACAGCTCCCACTATGGCTGTGACACAGTCTCCTTTACCCTGTACCTGAAACACGTATGTCACTGATCACAGACGCTCTTTGTTCAAGAGAATATGCAGAGCAATTTGCTCGGATATGATGGACCCGATGCTCGAATCCTTTGGACTGAGGAGGAGGAGACTAGTTTGAGACCAGTGATGCTTTTTCTCTGTTTGATTTTATAAACAACAGTGGAAAGGAAAGCAATGTCCCAGGCCCCTGCCATTGCTGCCCATGCCCTGTGGAAAGATGCGATGAGAAGTTAATTCAAAGGGGGGATTTGGCTTACACCTTGGTGGTTGCCTGTCTGAGGTGTGTGGGTAACTCTGTCATAGCAACTGTGTTGACAGGCATTCCCTGGCCCTGGATTTTTGTGGTTTGGGGGTGCCTTTTGAGGCCAGGGCCCACAGAAGCCATGCTCCCTTCCTTAGCCTTCCTGAGCTTGTCTTCAAAGCTGCCTCCAAAGCTGCCAGTGCTCCGGGGGGCCATTACCTCAGGTAGGTTTTTCCAAGCAAATGTTTCCCAAGGACACTTTATAACATCGGTACATCCCCTCAGATCTTTGTTTAGCTAGCAAAAAAGAATTGTTGTACGGATTGTTGTTTTGTTTGAATGGGTCTGTTTCTTCCAATATGTTGTAAGCTCCTTATTAGAAGATTCTTTTATTAACCTACTACAGCAGCCAGCACTCTGTAGGCCCTGAATAAACATGCGCTGAGTGAATGGGCAGGCTTAGAGGAACCAACTACAATATTCACTTATACTTTATGATTAAGCTCAATTTCTTCAAATACTGCTCGTCACCCATTAAAGGATGTGGTCTGGATCCTGTCCACAAGTTGAGATTACAATAATGCTAACTTTTATTCAGTATCTGCTACATCCCAGGCACTGCTGTACACGCACCATCTAATTTAATCCTCACAACCGCCCTCTTGGATAGGTGCTATCATTATTTCCATGATGAGTAAACTGGGTCTCCATAGCTCTGACTACCCCACTTAATGTCATGCGGCTGCCGTGTGGTGGATCCAAGACCTGAACCTAGTTCTGCCCGACTTGGAAACCTGTGCTCCTAACAAGAGAGGATGCTGCCTGGGGGCCCTGTGTGCGCTGAGAGCCAAGTGGCGGTCATGACAACCCAACTGGGAAGCAGGTTAAGATCAAAGCTTGGAGAGAATGAATCGTGTGCAAGGCAAAGGGATTCACCGAGACTGTTACGGTCAACAAGGGCCGAGTCAGTGAATGAAGCTCATGGTTTAAAGCAAGTAAGGACAGTTTTGTGAGATAGATTCATATCTGTGGGATCTGAGCAGGACATCACTTTTCCATGGAGTCTGAGGTATCTCATCGAATCAAGAGAGACTTCTTAAAGATATCACATTATTATCACTACTACCATATTTTTTTAAAATTTACTTCTACGCATAGGTTATACTTCTTAATGGACATAATTGGGATAAGAAAAACCAGCAGACAAAAATCCTCAAGTCATAAACAGAGACAGTAAGCTCCAAAAGCATGGGCAGAAATGGAGTGTGATGGACAGAAGCAGTAGGCAGTGTCGTCTGAGGAATAAGATGACACTATTGAAAGGGTAGGAGGTGGAGGTAAATGAGCAGTACGCACATGGGAGGAAGAAGAAATGTCAGGGCACTGAGGGGAAAAAATATTCCCCTGGTAATGATGAGAGCTAGAGAATTAGGTTAGTGTGTCCCCCAGGCCTCTCCAAATCAGTCATCAAACAATGGTAATAATTGTGGAGTCAAAATGGTTTCAAAGTTCCTCTTCTGTTAAGATTACCACCAAGAAGGGCCCAGGTCTAGTCTCTTCACGCCTTTGCCGTACTTAGGAATCCACGTTTTACAGCAAGTTCAGTGAGCACAAGATGAAAGAAAGTAGTCAATGAAACGAGAAGATAAATAGCAAGTAGGCATACCAAACCTTGCCAAATCTGCATCTCCACCTGGCATATAAGACTCTTTATGATACAATCAAGCAGAAAAAAAGGAAAATGCGAGAAAGTAGGAGGTTTGCTTGTAGCTCCTTCGTGGGTAGGCTTCTCTGCTGAGCTTCTGCTGGCTCCTAGATGCACCTTCATTAGTGCAAACAGCAGGCTATGCCCAGAACAGCCTGGCAGGGGCTAAGGGGCGGAGGAGCCGTTCTACTTCTGCTGCCACTGTCACCTACAGCACTGAGCAACCGTGTCATAGCCTTCACTCACATGATAGTCTTAGAATTTCAGAAGTAGGTTCTCAGATGGTGTCTAGTTCCTTCCCTGGATGCAAGGGCAAGCTTGGGAGATTTCTCTGCAAGGACAGTGTCATGTATTTTGTGTGCTTTTTTTCAAATTTAGTTGTTAAAATAATTCATTTTATAGCATTTATAGTATTGGTCCATGACAGATAGGAAATGAAAAAGCAAAAACCAAAGAACAAAAATTTATCCTTCACCACACAAATGTGGTTTGAGAAGCACTAGTCTTGACAGGATTGGAGAAAAGAAAAAGTTCTCAAATCTTTTCTTGCGTAGGACTACATACATATGTATTTTTTTCCCTTGTACAATTGGAATCTGTTTTCTCCGCCTCCTGGCTGCTTTCCTTTGTTTACACACACGCACACACACACGTGCACACACACATGTGCGTGCACACACACACAATCAACGTTCATGATCACCAGTCCTATTAGTCTTAAGATTTGACTTTTACTTTCTCTAACAATACACCAAACGAATCTATGGCTATATTAACCTTCCTTTGTTTTTCTGTAATGCATTTCTTAGTAATGAATCACAGTATTTTTTAAAAATTGTGTTACAAATTGTGATAGTTTTTATCTGGGAAGGAGCTTGTTTGACATGCATGTGAAACTGGCAGGATGCTACAATAAACCAAGCTGCCCTGGTACTTCTAAATGGATCAATGAACCATAAATAAATTTCTGCAATAAACTGAGAGAAGAAGCCCAGCCCAGACACCTGCCAGCCACCATAACCTGCAACTGTATTTTCCAAGTTGAACAATATTCATTTACTAACAAACACTTATTAAACAGCAAATCTAAGATGAGGAGTGAGTTCAAGCCCACTATTTCCACAAGATTTATGGGTGATTTTCTGGAGGTCTCTGTCTCCTTGGGAAGACACAGCAAGTGCCCCCCTCTCATCTCAAGCTAGCACTGGCAGAATCCACAGCTGATTCCAGAGCTGATGAGGGGTTCAGGAGCTTTATTGGGGGACTAAAGAATAATGCCTGTGGGCTGCCTGTGATCCATGAATGAATGGGCCATGAATGGCTTAGGCAGGATCCAAGAGTTTCTCATGAGTTACAGTTGACAGTGGACCAAGAGTTAACTTTGGAAGGTTTGGGGGGCACAAGCTTTGGGTAGAAGTGAGTTAGAGTTTAAGAAGGGACAGCGTATCTTTTTCTGTTCCTTTATGGAGGGTTTATTATGTGTCAGATCCTGATTGAACTGCTTTACATGCATAATCACATGTAATCCTCACCAGTCAATAATCCTATGAAGTAGGCACTGCCATTTTACTTAGTTTACAAAGGAAGAAATGGAGACTCTAGAGGTAACATGGCTCGTCTAAGGTCAAAGGGTGATGGAGCAGGATACAAGCCCAGGCTGTCTGAAACCCAGAGCTTCTCAGTCTTCAGCACATATAAGAATCACCTGGAGTACTTACTAAACACAGATTCCCATACTACATCCTCAGAGATGCTGACCAACAGTACACGATGCGGGGAGCCAATATTCAGCATTTCTAATAAGCTCCCTAGTGATGCTGCTGCTGGTCCTTGGACCAGGCCTGTGGTTATCACCAGGCCCACACTCTTACCCAATAGCTGTGAGGCTTTCTCTCACCTCATGTCTTCACCTCACCTTGATCTGATCTCTCCTCCAGCAGAGAAGGATACAACCCTGCCCAACTCTTTGAGTTTCCAAATGCAAGTCTCATTCTGGCTGGTTCTGTAGTGAATCCAGCAGGTTAAGATTTCACATCCCTTTGTCCTTGTGTTTGTGAGAGAGAGAGGGAGGCAGGGGTGACGTCGTATTCATTGCTTTGTGCTCCAAGTTACTGCTGCAAGTAAACATACTTCATACCTGCCCATTACTTCACAAAATGCAAAGCCGAGCAGCTGAGAACAGCCAGGGCTCCTGTGGGAACTTTGGCCCTGCTCTCCCACCTGTCCACTGAATAGTGGTGACTAAACTACTAACAAGCAGTATGGATGTTGGAAAGTAACCTTAATACTTCGTGAACAACTCCTGTGTGTAACTTAAGCACCACTTTCAGTTCCTCATCCTTTGAGAGTGGGTGGGTCCCTTGAGTGTACATGTTAAGGTTGGGTTTCCATTCACTTTTTCTCCTGAAATAACCAGACTGAATTGACATCTTGAAGTTTGTCACCTGGTCTTTCCTTACTTACCCAGAGGTCTGCAGAAGCTTTGGAAAACTCTGCCTTTCCCAAAGGAATGGAGTCTGCAGTCTTGGCTGCAGGAGATGATCTGGCATTGACTCAGCGTAGCCTGCCTCTTAGCACTTCTGAGTCTGCAATCCCTCTCCTGCTAGACTGGGATGGTAATGCTGACCTCCCTCCCTGGAGGTGCTGTAGGGATGGTAAAAAAGTGATTGCAGAACACCTGGAAAACACCAAGTGCTGCCCAAGAGTGAGAAAATGACCCTACATCACGCCACCATGGCTGCCCCCTGCAGTGGCTTCTGTGAGTTAAAAGGAGGTGCAATAAATCACGCCCGTGGCACACACAGTAAGGCGTTCATGTTCCTCCAGTCCTTCTTTTTTCTAGTGTGCCTGGGTGAAGGGTTCCCACAGATAGGGAAGGATAGTGTTTCCTTATGAAAAAACAACACACAGAAGAATAATTTCTATTTAATGTGTAAAGGACCCAATTAAAGTTGAAGGATGTTTCTTGTCCAGTCTATAGATTTCATTACAATAAGTGTGTCTAAGAGAAAATTCCCATCTGGTTCCTGTTGTGTAAAAAACAGAGTGGGGAGACAAGTGCAGAAACTCAAAGACTGGGGGCAGTGATGGGCTGCCACCCCACCCCTTCCCTCCAGTTTGCTGTTTGGTTAACTTCCTTGATATAACTTTCACTTAAAAACATTTATTGAGCATCTATTATGTGCCTAGCACTGGGCTAGGCCCTGGGAATTCAGCGAAGAATACAGCACAGTCCCTGCTCTTGAAGTACTCAAGGTTAAATGGGGAAGACAGACGTGAAGAAAGAGAAAATAGGAACCAGTATGCTGAAAGCTACTCCCAAGAGCGACTGCTATGGGGAGCCTCCGTGCTGGCTGGGGAGCTTGTGGCTGAGTATGTAGATTCTGAGGTTAAAGTTGTCCTGCCTGGATCCTGAATCACAAAATAGATTTTATGTATGCTGGACCTGTGATAAATTCCTAATATGACCCTGGCACTCAGAGATGAAAAATTTCCTAACTTCATGCTCTGTGGCTTTTAAGTAACTGACAGAACTGCTGGACACATGCCCTGAGCACTGGGGAGGGACGCCAACATGGTGCTGGGTATTTAAAATATATTTATTGTTGGCAAGGTCTATTTTAAGTGTGGGGTCCCACTGAGGGTTTAGAAAGCCTGGAGAGTGGAAAAGAGGATTGGGAAAATAAGGGAAAGGGATTGAGTGGGTATTGCAAATAAAATGGCTTGAAGAGTCAAAGATGGGGTATGGAATTTGGGGACTCAGGCAACCATGACCGTCATTTACTGCTTGAGGTCAACCATTGTGAAAATAGCTCCACGTTATGGAAAGTGGTCCTCTCCTTAGGGTGGTAGAAAAAGACGCTACCCACCACCCCATTCTCCCTCACCTCCCACACATGGTACAGGATACCAGGTCACATCATGTCATTACTCTTCTGATAAACACCAATGTTTTTCAAGTATGATACTAGGATCCCCTCTGACCCCCAAGTAACGGAATCACCAGATGCCTGATACAAATACAGATTCGTAGGCCCACCAGCTGCAAAGCCACAGGTTAAGAGTTTTGGGGCCAGGGACCTTGGAATCTGTATTTTAATGAATGCAAGGTGATTCTTACACTTATTAAAATTTAAGAACTAGAGATGCAAGTTCTCTTGGGATATCCTGTGTGGTTCCATGCCATGATTTGGATCTCACCCTGCTCTGTGAGTCAGATGAGCCAAGTGTAAAGAAGCTGTTTTTTTTTTTTTTTAATTTTTTTTTTGTGGTACGCGGGCTTCTCACTGCTGTGGCCTCTCCCGCTGCGGAGCACAGTCTCCGGACACGCAGACTCAGCGGCCACGGCTCACGGGCCCAGCCGCTCCGCGGCATGCGGGATCCTCCCGGACCGGGACACGAAGCCGTGTCCCCTGCATCGGCAGGCGGACTCTCTACCACTGCGCCACCAGGGAAGCCCAGGAAGCATTTTTTAGATGGTAAAGTGCAATACAAATATTAGGTATAACTACCATTAACTATTTTATATAAGTTTGTAATTGAATCATGAGATGTTAGCTATCCAAGGTAAAAGATCCTTATACATACCAAAACATCATCAGGTCTATAGTAATACAATTGTTTTAATTTGAGTATCTTTATAGATGATTTCAGTGGACTTTCTGGAAATTCTTTCCATAACAATCTTTGTTCTTTCTGCCCTGTATAGCTCGTAAAATGTAATCCTGTGATTTTTGCTGATAGTATCCATTTGTTTTCTAATTTCCTGTGGGTGGGACTGCATTGTGGGAAGAGCTCAGACTTTGGAGAAAGACCAATCTGCGTTTGTCCTGCCTCTGCAAATTACCAACTATGGGAATTAGACATGGAATTTTCCTCTCTGTCCCTTAGTTTTCTCATCTGTAAAATGGGAACTGAAATGCCTATTTTATAAGACTGTTGGGTGAATTAAGAGTTCAGCAGATGAAGTCTGGCACATAGACCTCAAGAAATAGTTATTATTACTAGTCTTTTGAATTATATCTTTTCCCTAAATTTGATAACATAGTGGCAGTTTACTCTTTTATAATCTTGTCCCAGTCCCGCCATGCAAAGCCCCATAATTTCAGCTTCACTAATTTGCTATGTGTAATAACTGTGATGAAACAAATTGTAATTACACTGGAAGGTCACTTAGAACATTAGCACCATTGCTGTTGCTTATTCCTGTGATGCCTTACTTGTGTGCTAATCTCTGACACCTCTTTAGGTGACCAAGTCAAATGCTTAGGACTACATTTACTAGTTTTGCAGTGGCTAACATAAGCAGGAAACAGGGGAGTAGGTGACTGTTTAACCTAAAGAAAGTTATTTCTCCTCCAATTTTCCCCACTCCTTTAATTTTGTGATTGACTTTCAGTCCAGTGGGAAAATGTAAGTAGTAACCATGTATCACGTATATATAAGCATGTCTTTGGTTAAGAGCAGGCAGCTTATATTATTCATTCTTTACGGTGGAAGTTTATAAAATTTCATTAGTTTATGGGAATTGTTATAAAATCTAGAGAATTAACAGAAAAACCAAAGGAGACTTCTACTGAGTACTGGTAAAATACCAGTTAAAGCGTACTTCTGGTTAAAATGAGTAATAAAAGTTGTCAAATCTAAAGTTAGTTGACTGAAATTTATTCTTAGTTTTACAATAGGTCTTAATCAAAAGTATGGCTATGAGGGCTTTCATGACAAAATGTGTATATATTTAAGTTTCATTGGTTTCAGAATTATATCAGATCTAACTGATGTAAATGTAAATTTATTCAGTGGAAAAAAACCCCCACTACCATAGTGCATTCATTTGCATGTGCAATGCCAGTTCAATCTTTCTCATTTTTTTTTTTTTTTCTTCTTTAACTCTGTCCTTCCAAATGCTGTCATTCAGGATAAAAATTGGTAGCAGCAAAAACATTCTAATTGAGATTTTAAGCTACATAAAAGATATAATTTTAGGCTCTGATTTGATTTCTTTACAAAAATGTCAATTTCCATGCTATATACCTGATAGGAGCAAACTTATTATAGTGACACTTAAATCCTTTTTCTTTGACTAATGAAAGGATGGGTTTTTTTCCATGTTATCAGACCTTCAATTTTATCCTAATTGCAATAGTTGCTTTGAGGTTTGCCACTAGTCTCTTTTTCTCCTATCCATCTGATTGCGCATCCATTTTCAGGAAAATGCAAATAATAATTCTGAAGAAGATTTGAACCACTCAGTTTTTAAAAGAACAATGAACCAAAAGCTGGTGGCCCAAACTGCCCTATGGCTGTGATTTCACAGGGCGGTACTAAGGTTAAGACTAGGCGTCCCTGGACTCCACGAGTGGAGTGGGCTCTATGTATCTGCATGTGCTGCTTTACTTTCCAGATCATGGGCATTTCAGTGGCATTTGGGGGTTGTTGCCCATTTTTTAGAGCATGGGTTGGCATGACAGGGGCTGCAGGTTTGAGTTGGGACTGGGAATTCTGGTAATGTGTTGGTGGTGATAAGTCCTACATTTCAAAGGGGAAGAGCTGCCCCTGTGTCTGCCTATGTGCTTCTTAATCTACCCTTGCTACAAAGCAAGCTTTTGGGGGGTCTGTAGGATAGGGTATTGTTACAGGTCACAGTGGTCCTGGGTCAGATAAAGCACTACATTCAAACATGTATTCAACCATATTCTTTGCAAGACCTGAGTTTCAGGTGGCTGCCTGGCCCCTGGCTGGGAATCTTCTGGTCATTCCTTGCTTGATAGAGGCATTCTCCTGTAGTTAAAATGAATGATCCACCCTTTGGACACAAAGTCCATGAAATCTTGGTCAGATACAATTGCTTCAATTCATTCTCTCCATTGATAGGACATCCTGAAGGACCACCATATTAGTAGCCAAAGCCTTAAGGTCATTTACAAAAGAAGGAAGTAAACCTGCAATTAATGTTTGTCCTAAGTATGGTGTAACATGTTACAGTAAAAACATCTCTTCCTCAAAAGAGTTTTTCTAGAGCAGACTTCAGGAGTTAACCTCCCTGATTTAGGCACACTTTGAATGTTATACACCTACAGTTATTTCTTTATGGCTGACTCTAGGTTTTGTTGTTTCTTGTTCAACGTATCTCAAGAGATTTGCTCAGTGAAAGATAGTACACACAGCCTCAAAGCCTGGGTTAACGCCTCTAGTTTTCTACCCTCATATCACCTATGCTTACCTCTAAGATCATATTTTTTGCACCATCTGAAAATTTCCTTTTGCTTCTTACTCTTCTCTGGTGGACTGTATGCTCTTCACAGTGAAGGTGTCACTCATTTTCCTTGGAGTATTTCTGGCCTTAAACCATGCCTGGAATAAGAAGTGTGCCAACACAATGCATGAGTGAATGATTGAAGAAATGAGGCACTGTAATAATTACTAGAAGTTTTATCTCTTAGGCATTCGGGATGTCGATATGCTTTTTTCTGGGGCACACTCAAAAGTTATATACATCAGGTATGGAGGTTTAGTGGCTTTTATTGGAATCAAGAAAAGCCCCTGATACAACTCTCAAAACCAACCTCAACACCAGGGGCTTCCATGGTAAGTGGGACTGAACTCCCCAATAAAAGCTGCTATTATACCCTCCTACCCACCCATAAATCATACAGAGCAGACTCTAGGTCCGAATAGCCAACCAGGGATCTGACTGATCAGTTATGCTTCCCTTTTTCTAGCAGACCTGGCAAATTTGGCAAAGTAAGTGAAATTTGGTGACACCCCAGGGAGATAAATGTGCTGGGGAATTTCCACATAGTCAAACCTGGTCCTACTTTATGAAGCAGTGAAATTGACAAGGTGCTCAGGCATCAGAAAAGGAGCACATTACAGCACTTGTCCTTCTGTGTATCCTCTCCCTTATCTACATATTTCCCATAAAACGTGCATCTTCAGAGTTCAGCTCCTAAAAGCGTACATGCTAATTTTTCTACAGATCTATTATGTATGAATGAGAAGAGTCTATTCTCTTCTCGGTGTGGAGGATTTGTGCATGTAACCCCCCATTAGTGTTAATGGCAGATCTATACATAATTTCCGTAACTTCCAGAATCCAGGGCACCTAACTAAGCCACATGCAATTACTTACACACACAATGACAGGGAGCCTACTGAGGAAACTGGATTCAGAGGCTGGATTTCAAGTTCTCACACTTTGGCGGTCTGTGTTCAAAAAAGAAGGATACAAAGGGTGTGTATAGAAGAGATTTGCTTATTTTCAAACATCTATAATACATTTCATGGCTTCAGTTTGTTAAGATAGCTCTCTGCCCTACAAGACTAAACGGGTGGAAGTTAGGGACTGCATAGTTTTGTAGGGTGCCTGAATCAGAGAAGGTGAGTGTTTTGTTTTGTTTTGTTTTGTTTTGTTTGTTTGTTTGTGGTACACGGGCCTCTCACTGTTGCGGCCTCTCCCATTGAGGAGCTCAGGCTCCGGACGCGCAGGCTCAGCGGCCATGGCTCACGGGCCCAGCCGCTCCGCGGTATGTAGGATCCTCCCGGACCGGGCACGAACCCGTGCTCCCTGCATCGGCAGGCGGACTCTCAACCACTGCGCCACCAGGGAAGCCCTTGTTTTGTTTTGTTTTAAACGAATGAACAAAGTAGGTCTTTTGTTAATAGGTTTGATGATTCTGTGGGTTTTGTTTCTGGCATTCTCTATTTTGCGGTTGGAGGCCATTAGCTACTACTAGATAACATGTTTCCTAGATATCAGGAACCTTACTGCAGTGTTACAGTGAATCCTCTAACAACCTTATTATTTCAATTTAGAGATGAGGGAACTAAAGTTTGGAGAGCATAAATTACTTGTCCGAAGTTTCACAGTCAGTGAGATTTAGAACTAGAGCTTGAACTTGGGTCTTTTAACTACGAAGTTCATGTTCTTTCTAACAACAGCTGCCCACTTCTCTGTTACATGAACCCATCCCCTCTTTTTTGACATACTTTCCCTCCCCCTAAAACAGTTAACAATCCTACCCACACCCACTCATTTATAACCACACCTATGCTGATCTAAGTATAAAAACCTACATTTATGATCAGGTAAAGATACCCCACTCTTTGTCACATCTTATTTTAATAGGAAAATAAATTCCAGCAAGGGGATAGTACCAGCTTACAAAAAAGTACAGAACAGGTCACACAGAGCCTCAGTTGGCATCAAATCCCACAGACCTGGATGCCCCCAACTCATTCCTTAGTTTTCTAAACTACATAACAAATGTGAATTCTGTTGGAAGAACAAGAAAAAGTCATTGTGAATGGAGTAAAAAAAAAAGAACAAAAAAAAAGATTTAAGAGCCATGATTTCTTGTTCTTGGACATAAGTTACAGCTATCATTGGCACACTAAAAGTATACTTCCCTCCATTCACTGAATGACCTTTTAATTCCACAGACATGGGTATATCAAATTCTTCTGTGGCATAATTGTCACCTTAATTTTTTGCTTGGCCAAAATTGGTGTTTACCTTATGATTTCAAGAGCAAAGGGCTTTTTGAGGCAATTTGAGTAACTGTGCATAAACTTTGCCTAATAGTTTGCCATTTTCATAGTTCACATGCTAAAATTCTTGAATATATTAATTGAAATACAATTCTATAATAAATTATTAATAATTAGTATAATTAATAGATATGAACGTTTGGTTTGTCCTCATTGACAAATTACAACCCACTACACTTGTAACTCTCTGCACATGTGGCACAGAATTATAACACTAATAGTCCATCGAAGAAGTCCTGCCACTGTATGATAATCCACAGTGGTTGTGTTTCCAGGAGTTCAAATCCCCCAAGCTTTTTCCTACTCTGCTAATGGATTCTGTTCCACCTAGTGCAGAAGCTCAAACCTTTAGCCTGAACTCAGATGAAGTACTTGAAAACACTTGATAAATTATGAAATATTCAAAGGATAGGGATAATCTGTCATCATGAAATAATTAGGACACATCAGAAAGGAAAGGTGGAACTTACTGCTTTTTATTTTAGTATGAATTGCCTCTGATTTTTTTCAGGGCATACTGGGTTTCATAGTTGTTATCGGATCCAAAGCTATGTGATTCCAAATACCTTGTCAAGTTCAAGGCCAGTGATTTGGTTTGATATGTGTTCATTGTTGTGAGGATTATAGCTTTTTCTTTAACATTTTTTGTGGCTTTTTGAGCCCAATCTTGAGTCTCTAAAATTATGATTTAAAAATTATTTAATTTCAGAAATTCATGACCTTGGGTAAATTTGATAACTAATTTATAAACTAGTTACGTAAAAATACACAAAACCTAGTGATAATGAAGAACTGTTAAGCTAGTAGATAAGTGAGGGATTTCCTGGTAGTCAGCAAAGCACATTTGTTTGTATCTTACTTTACTAGGAGGATGTATTTTGGATGCGGAAATACAAAATAATATTTAGAGAGTGAGGAATAAGAAGGGAATATTTCATTTATAGATATGGAAGGCAAAGGGAGTATGAAAATAAGTTTCTTTGGAAACAAGTACTTTTTTTCTCCAGAAACTTTCTCTTGAGGCTCAGTTGTGTTATATACACAGAATCTTACATAATACAAGAGACTTTAAAAAATACAGAAACTTTACATTTTCTACTATCTACCCCCACTTCCCTTCTCTTTCTTCAATTTCTGCCTGTGTGAGATTGTTCTGGGTAGCCTAGGAGGGGAACGGAGGCACTGGAGGATAAGCAGTGCCTGTGATAGCTGTCCTGAGATAGTTTTAGAGATTTGCCTGTCAGCTGCAGGAAAGCACCTGAGCTGTGACCCATCAAAGCCAGTCCCTCTGGCAGGAGATTTGCTGACAATCTTGCCTTCATGGTTCCATGATTGAATGATTAATGAATAGGTACATGTCATGCAAAGCAATTCAAAGCTGCGAAATAATCACTTAGGTAAAATTAGGATTTTATTTGACAGTATAGGAAGAATTAGAGTGAGAGAGAGAACAAGAGAGAGAGTGCCATTCTTTTCTCTGGAGAACCAGTCGGTCAGTTTACTAATTTACATCAAGAATGGTGTTAATTATCTTGCTGTGGAAGAGAAGCTACTACTTACTGTTGGTGTATTCATCATAATGTGTGAAAAGAATCTGGACTGCTGTAGGAAGAAAAAGGAAAGTGTATATGCTGGAATGTGGCTCTCTGTTAACCAAAGCTTCTCAGGCAGTAAAGGATGCTTCTTAGAACGTCTGGCACTATCAGCCAATATGCATACATATGTCTGTGGAGATAAATGTTTGCTTAGGGGTGGCTGGCTCAGTCAGTGGACATTTGGACATATATATTGTGAAGGGTGAGGACAGAGTCTGTGAATCACTAGAAATAAGGAAGAATGGAGACAACCATGTTGAGGCTTTTTGTTTGTCTGAGTCTGATCTAGTGAGCAGAAAAATAGCCCCTTCTCCACAAATACCTTGCTATCTTTGTGTTTCTATACAAACATGTTTGGAAGCTTCTTAATGCATCATGGTATTAGTTGGGCTACAGTCTTTTGCTACAATTTACTGTGTGCTGAATCATGATTGATTGGGAAAGAAGTCGACATGATGTCATATGTAGTGAGAAGGAGAGGTATCAGTCTAAATACAGTCAAGGAAAGTAAAGACTGCCTCTTGTTGTGATGAAAAATTTTCCATATCCTTAATGATTTCTGTTTACTTCTGTCAATTACTGACAAAGGAGTGTCAAATTCTCCAACTGTAATTATGGATTTGTCTATTTCTCCTCTCAGTTCTCTCATTCTTGCTTCATGTATTTTGAAGCTCTGTTATTAAGTGCCTACACTTTTGGATTGTTTTGTCCACTTGATGACATCTTCTTTATTCCTTCATCTGTTAATGAACACTTAGATTGTTTCCATATCTTGGCTATTGTAAATAAGGCTGCAATGAATATAGGGGTGCATGTATCTTTTTGAATTAGTGTTTTCATGTTCTTCAGATAAATACCCAGGAGTGGAATAACTGGGTAATATGGTAGTTCTCTTCTTAATTTTTGAGGAATCTCCATACTGTTTTCCATAGTGGCTGCACCAATTTACATTTCCACTTAAAGTGTGGGAGAGTTCCCTTTTCTTTACATCTTCTCCAACATTTGTTATTCCTTGTCTTTTTGGTAAAAGCGATTCTAACAGTTGTGAGGTGACATCTCATTGTGGTTTTGATTTGCATTTTACTGATAATCAGTGATGTCGAAAATCTTTTCATGTGCCTCTTGGCCATCTGTACATATTCTTTGGAGAAATGGCTATTCAGATCCTCTGCCCAATTTTTATTAGTTTGTTTAGTTTGTTTGGTTTTTCTTGTTGTTGAGTTGTATGAGTTCTTTATATATTTTGGATATTAACTCATCATATATATATATATATATATATATATACACATATATATATATACATATATATATATATATGACTTGCAAATATCTTCTCCCATTCAGTAGGTTGTTTTTTCATTTTGATGATGGTGTCCTTCATTGTGCAGAAGCTTTTTAGTTTGATGTAGTCCCATTTGTTTACTTTTGCTGTTGTTTCCCTTGCCTTAGGAAACATATCTAGAAAGATATTGCTAAAACCAATGTCAAAGAGCATACTATCTATATTTCCTCCTAGTTTTGTGGCTTCAGGTCTTATATTCAAGTCTTCAATCTATTTGGAATTAATTTTTGTGTATGGTGTAAGATAATGGTCTAGTTCATTCTTTTGCATGTGGTTGTACACCATTTCTTGAAGAGACTGTCCTTCAGTCTGTCCTTATATGTTCTTGGCTCTTTTTTTTTGTTTTTGAATGTCAGGTGCACTTTATTGGGTCCCTGGGCCTTCCAATGCTATCCTCATCATGCCTGTGGTGCCCCTTTCCCTACACTGCCAGCTGCACAGGAAGTGGTGTGGGCAGAGGGAGCACATGTGGAGTGGCTCATTCTCCTGCTCTGAAGGGTCTTGGAAGATGTTGGGCCTCAGCTATGTGCCTCTCCCCTGCAGCTCCCATCCCATGCTAGACCTTCCTTGGGGTAGAGAAGGGGGATGCCTGGGCCTTCAGCACAGCAAGCTGGACTCAAACCAGGCACCAGTCCTGCTTAAAATGGGGCAGGGGATCTGTTCTTGGCTCTTTTGTCATAAATTAATTGTCTATATATGTGTGGGCTTACTTTGGAGCTCTCAATTCTGTTCCATTGACCTATGTGTCTGTTTTTGTGCCGATACCATACTGTTTTGATTATCACAGGTTTGTAGTATAGTTTCAAATCAGGGAGTGTGATGCCTCCAGCTTTGTTCTGAAAGAAGTTTTCTTATTGTCAGCATATATTTGGGTCTTACTTTTTAACCCATCTGACAGTCTCTGCCTTTAATTGGAGTATTAGACCATTTCCATTTAATTATTGATATTGCCAGATTTAAGCTTAGCAACTTGCTATTTGTTTTTTAAATTACTTATCTTTTCTTTGTTCTCTTTTTCCTATTTTCCTGCCTTTTATGGGGATTATGTGTTTCTTCAAAATTCCATTTATCTCCATTATTGGCTTAGTAACTATTTATTTATTTATTTTTAGTGATTGTTCTCAGATTTACAACATACTTTTTTTTTTTTTTTTTTTGCGGTACGTGGGCCTCTCACTGTTGTGGCCTCTCCTGTTGCGGAGCACAGGCTCTGGACATGCAGGCTCAGCAACCATGGCTCACGGGCCTAGCCGCTCCGCGGCATGTGGGATCTTCACAGACCGGGGCACGAACCTGTGTCTGCTGCATCAGCAGGCTGACTCTCAACCACTGCACCACCAGGGAAGCCCTACAACATACATTTTTAACTTATAATGTGCTTTAAACAGTATTGTGACATTTCACATATATAGTAAGAAATTTATGACAGTGTAGTTCTATTTCTATTTCCTCATCCTTTGTGCAATGATTAAACATCTTAAATTTTCAAATGTTGTAAATCCCCAAATATATTACTATTATTTTTGCTTTAAACAGCTATTTTTTCTTTTAAGGCTGTAAATGTGAGAAAAATGTCTTTTATATTTACCTACTGCTATGATCTGAATGTTTGTGTCCCTCCAAAATTCATTTCTTAACCCTGAAGGTGATGGTATTAGGAGGCAGGGCCTTTAGGATATGATTAAGTCATGTGGACTGGGCCCTTATGATAGGATTAATGTCCTTATAAAAGAGACCCCAGAGAGCTCCCTTGCTCATTTTGCCATGTGAAGACACGTGAAAAACATGAAGACATGTGAAAAACACCATCTATGTACCAGGAAGTAGGTTCTTGCCAGATACCAAATCTGCTGGTGCCTGTTCTTGAACTTCTCAGACTCCAGAACTGTGAGAAATAAATGTTTGTTGCTTATAAACCACCCAGTTTATGATATTTTGTTACAACAGCCCAAACAGACTAAGACACCTATATATTTACCCTTTCTAGTTCTTCTCTTTCTTTTGCAAATGTTCAAATACCCATTAAGTATCATTTATCTTCTGCCTGAAGAATTTAATGTTTCTTACAGTGCTGTCCAGCTGGCAATGAATTGTCCCAGATTTTGTTTGTCTAAAAAAGTTTTTATTTTGCCTTTCTTTTAAAAAGTAATTTCCACTGGGTATAGAATTCCATGTTGACAGTTTTTTTTTTCATTCAGTGTTTTAAAGACATCAATCCATTGTCTTCTGCCTTGAACAGTTGTAGACAAAAACTCTAATATGTTCTTATCTTTCTTCCTATGCTGGTGATGTACCAATATTTTTCATCTGAATATTTGTAGGATTTTTTTCTTTATCACTGGTTTTAGGCAATATGATTATGTTGTATGTTAGTATGTTCTTCTTTGTGGTTATTCATTTTGAAGGTGATTGAACTTCTTGGATTTGTGGGTTTATAGTTAATTTGGAAAAATTTTGGTACTTATAGCTTCAAATATTTTTTTCTCCACCCACACTCTCTGAGAGTCCAATGACAGGTCTGTTAGACCCCTGGTATTGTTCCACAAGTCACTGGTGCTCTGTTCATTTTTAAAGTCTTTTTTTCTGTCTGTGTTTCATTTGGATTGTTTCTATTGCAATGTTTTCATGTTCACTTATTTTTTTTCTATCACAGAGTCTGATCTGTCTGCTATTAATCTCACCCAGTGTATTTTCATGTGAGACATTTTAGTTTTTATTGCTAAAAGTTCCAATCTGGTCTTTAAAAAAAATATCTTCTATATGTGTCTTCACCCTACCGATGTTTCCCTCTATATTCTTGAACCAATGGAGCACATTTATAATACATGTTTCAGTGTTCCTATCTGCTAAATTTATCATCTATCATTGCTGTGTCTAAATCTAGTAAATGATTTTTTTCCTTCTGATTGGATGTAATATTTTTCTGCTTATTTGCATGTCTGGTGAACTTTGGTTAGATGCCAGGAATTGTGAAGTTTATGTTGTTGGGTGTTGACTTTGTTTTTATTTTTTAAATAGTGTTGGACGTGTTCTGGTACGCGACTAAGTTACTTGGAATCAGTTGGATTCTTTTGGGGCTTGCTTTAAGCTTGTTAGGGCAAGTCTAGAGCAGCCTTTATTTTATGGGTAATTTAATATGGCTTCTAAAGTCATGTCCTTCTGATGATTCTGCCTGATACCCTGTGTAATATGAGGTTTGTCCACTGTGCTTGGTGGGAACATGAAACGAGCTTTAGGAATTGTTTGATCTTTCACTTTCCAGAAATTTTCTCTGGGCTTTGGGGAATTTACTGTCATGCCTGTGCAGATTAAGCCTCAGCCAAAGACTTAGGGAGATCACTCTGCAGAGCTACAGAGTGTGCTCTCTTTCTCTTTCTCTCTGTCTGCACAGCTTATCCTTCTCTGACATTCTATCCCACAGGTTATAGCTGCTTTACCTTCTGGAACTTCCATATCTGTCTCTTCACCTAAGTGAGACCTTTGGGCTCTGTTTAGGTACCTTTCCCTGTCCTGCAGCTTAGAAACTGCCTCAGGTAGTAAGCTGCAGAATTGTAGGGCTTACTTTGTTTATTTCCCTTTTCTTGAAGATCATAGTCCTATGATGCCTGTTTTCCAATGTCAAAAACTTTGTTTCATATATTTTGTTCGTTTTTCTAGGGGTTTAATGCAGAAGTCTCATACTCCATTTTGGTCCAAACGAATGCCTACTGTGAGGTTTAAATGAAATCATCTTACATACAGTTAATGCTTAAAATAAGCAAATCTAGTACCAAAGGAAAGAAGTGGTCATTAGAGAAATCTTTTTACCACACCTTTCCAGCAATGGAAAGAGGCAGGAAATAGCAATGTCTTGTTTGTTTTTAATCACAGGAAGTAATTACATAGGCAATAGAGGAGAGGCTCTCTTCTAAGTAATTCCTCATTGCAGGGTTAGCTTTTGTATTTCCTCCCAAATTTCAAATTCCATGATACTTTTGAATAATTTCTCATAGTTGAACAGTGCTAGTTAGAGGTGATGTAGAGACTGATTCTTGTGCATCCCAGGTTAGTGATGTGTCTATGACAAAGCTCTAAAATTGCCTCTTCAATTTTAACTAAACTATCCATAAAAAAGGCTATGGAAGAGATTGAAACCTAAAAGATTGAGTGATAGAATATTTGTTAAGTGTAAAACTTACAAAGATTTTGTTCTAAGTACATTTACTTGGACATTTTTTTTTGTCTTTGAATGTATAAATATCCTAGTCATGATAAAATCAGTGATTTTGCTCAAAGGGTAGAAAAAGACTAGTTGGACTAAAGATTTTTCCCAAGCAGTGTTTTTACTATACCCCGATGAGTCACTAGGAGATAAAGTAACTGAGTTCCTGTGAAATAAACCAGATCCTAAAGGTGAATTTTCTTTTAAATATTGTATGAAGTTGAGAGAAAAAAATGTAAATAATAAAATAGGGGTGGAATATGTTGCTAACTAATGGCTGGATTTATTGAATCCCAGATTGCTCGAGCTATTTGAGAAAATCTCCTAGGACCACATGGCTGGTCTCCAAAGTTGTCCACATAAGGATGGACCCAAAAGGAACTTCCAAAGGCCATTTGAGTTCCAGGAGCTTGTCCTTCAGCCTTTGTCTTTAATTTGCCTGAGGAACACTTTGGAAAACCATGATAGGAGAGACGAGAATTTCACAAGCCCCATTCTGGATCTTAGAACTGCTCTTTTAGAGTCTCTTTACATTAAACTAGGAGACCAAGGCCTACCAGATGACATGATCTGACACAGATCACAAGCTAGTTATGGGGAGGTCTAGTACTATCCCTCCTTTAACAAATGTTCACTAAGTACATGGTGTGTGCATTGCATTTAGTTTAGTGCTCTTTACACTAGCACAAGCCTTCCTTCATGAATTATAATAACATGGAAAGAGCTTATCAGGATTTATAATTTTTAAAACTCTATCGTTAAAGAAGACTCTCTGAACCTATCACTGAGACATGTCCAAGGAAATTCAGCAGCTGCAGTGATGGGAAAGAGTCCCAGCCAGAATCAGAAGTGAGTGGCTGTATGGCAGAGCATGATGTATTTCTACTGAGAGAGAGATGTCAGTGCAAAAGTGGGGCCAGAGTTCAGGGACCAAATACAATGGCCAAATATGATTTAAGAACAATTAATGAGTCTGGACCCAAATTAATTGAGTTCTTACTCGATAAACAGGTCATACAGACACTTGAATCCAGCATTGCACGGGCAGGAAGATAGAGGGCTTTGACTCACGTATGTTATTATTCAAAAGAGAAGGGATGCTGGTGTTGTCAAGCACAGGCTCTTGTCAGATGCCTTTATCTGCTCAGATCTCCAGTTACTGTTCAAAGTTCAACTTTCACTAGATATGAGTCACGCAATTATGCCAGCTTCTCAGGTTCAATTGAGACAACATCAGAGAAAAAGGAACAATGTTCAGTAGAAAGAAGCAAAAGCTGTTAGCATTTCTGGAGTGGAGGAGAAGCAACAACGTGCCGGGGTGGGACACGGAAAGGGATGCTGCCTAGGAAAACTGCCTTCTGATATGTTGATATTGATGAAGTTGGCGTCCTCTTTCAACTTAAATTTTTCAAAAATTTAAGCAGTTTAAGGTGCTCTATTAAGGTTCTCATTGTTGTTTCTAGAGAAAAAGTCTAACCTTTGTGAATCAGAATCATGCTTGTCTGGTCATGAAACAGGGACTTCTTTTGTACATATGTTGCCTTTGGACAAATTAGGAAAAAGTGCCTTATACAAAAGGCATCTCCTTTGAGTGGACAAATTAGGAAAAGGTACTGCTTCCTCTAGGCTGCAGCCTAGCAACTGGGTTCAGAGCTTAGAGGCAAAAGCATGCACTGGATTTCAGACCCCAGTTGACCCTTTGGCTGGATACCTTGTGCAGAGCATGGTTTTACCCAGAGGTCCTGCTTTGAAACCTTGTGATTTTCTGAACTTCTCTCCTGGCAGTATAAGCTGTCATACCTCTTGCCAGACCTGGAATCTGTTGCAAAAGTGTGAATTACCACTAACCTAAGACTTCAGGGCATGGAGTTGGGCAAGGGGTGTGGAGGATATGGACAAAGGTGGAGCTGAGGACCAGAGGGTCTAAATTAATGCCAAGTCCAAAGGAACTGTGTCTAAAGGCAGAAACTGGATTTGACCAGAAGTGACAAGGTGGGAAAGGCAGGTTTTGGAGGGAAGGTGGCAGGTGAGCCTGGATGATTCCTGAAGGGGCAGGGCCTGTCCGCATGCTGAGCTGGATTGGCCAGGCAATGACTGTCCAATCAGCAATGACTATCAACAGAGCTCTGAGAGAGGAAGGCAGCTATAAGTACTTGCCAGCTCTGAGCAACACTGCCTGGGTTCAAATCCTAACAGAGCTCAGGCTAAAAACCTCAAAATCATTCTTGACTTCTTTCTTTCTCTCATATCCCACATCTAATCTGCCAGCAAATCCTGTTGGCTCCACTTTCAAAATATATCCAGACCATGACCATTTTTCATCATTACCAGTACTCTTGTCCAAGACACTGAAATAGTCTGCTAACTCACCTCCCTGCATTTGTCCTTGCTTGTTTCACACTCCATCCTCCACCACTGAGTTTATTCTCATCACACAAACATTTTAAAGGATCTTGCCATTCATCTGCTCAAAGCCTTCCTATGGTTTTTCATCTTGCCCCAGAGCTGAACCTTGGATCTTTACAATGACTTACAAGATCTGAAACCCTGTCCTCTTGGACTTCATCTCCCAACACTCTCCCTGGAACATGTCACTCAAGCCATGTTGACCTCCTTGCTGCTCCTTAAGGAAGATAAGCATGCTCTTTCTTCAAGGCGTTTGAACTTTCTGATTCCTCTGCCTGGAAAACCCTCTCCTCAGTTAATCACTTCCTTCAAGTGTCTTTCTCAAATGCCACCCAGAAGAGGACTTCCTGGATCATCCTATGTAAAATAGAAACCCACTGTCCCCTGCACTCCCTATTTCCTCTCTCTGTTTTACTTTTCTTCCTAATAATTCTCAACTTATGATGGAATATAAATTTTAATTTTATTGAGACACAATTGCATACAGTTAAGTGCACAAATTTTAAGTACATTAGGAGTTTGTTTTTAGTGCAGAGTAGTATCAATTATATAAACATGCCGCAATGTGATTACCTATTCATCTCATGATAGAGAATTGAATAAAGGTGTTTAGGACTATTATGAATAAAGATGTTATGAACATTATTCTACAAATCTTTTTGTAGACATGTATTTTAATTTATGAGTTTTGGGGAGACACAATTCAACCCATAACAACATCATAAAACTATTAAATAAAACTTTTGATTCTTGACCGTGATATATCTTTCCATTAATTTGAGTTATCTTTAATTTCTCCTGATGTTTTGTAATTTTCAGTGTATAGGTCTTGTACATAATTTGCTAACTTATAGGTAAATATTTGTATTTAATGTTTTGGGTGCTACTATTAATAGCATTTTTCTTCAAATTCCATTCTTAATTACTAGTATATTAAAATTCAATAAATTTTAAATTAAAATTTCCATGCTGGCCTTGTAAGCTGATACTTGCTAAACTCACTGATTCTTGTAGCTATTTTTGGTATGGGTAGTCCTTAGGATTTTCTACATATATAACCATATTGTTTGTGAGTAAATACTGTCTTATGTCTTTGTATAATCCATACGCTTTTATTTCTCTTTCTTGCCTTGTTGCACTTGCTAGGACTTACCATACAATGTGGAATAATAGTAGTGAGAACATTCTTGTCTTGTTGATGATCTTAGGGGAAAGGTATTCAGTTTTTCACCATTAAATAGCTATATGTTTTTCATAGATGCCTTCCATTAGATTGAGGAGTCACCTTTCTAATACTACATTGCTGAGTTGAATTATGTTGGCTGATGTTGAATTACATGAAGTTAATTTTTTTTTGTATCTATTGAGATGAAAATTTGTTTTTTCTCCTTTATTCTCTTAACGTGATAAATCTGCTTAGATTTGAGTGCTAAACCAACTTTACATTCCTGGGACAAACCCCACTTGATTATGTACTATTACTGTTTTCAAATATTACTGGATTTAATTTACAATTTTTTTTTAGAATTATTGGTCTGTAATTTCTCTTTCTTATAATGTCTTTGTCAGCTAATAAGGTCAGAGTTATGCTGACCCTATAAAAGTGAGAAGTATTCTTTCATTCCCTACTTTCTTAAGGATTTTCTGTAAGACTGATAATGTTTATTTTTTAAATTTTTGATAGAATACACAAGTAAAGCCATCTGGGACTGTTTTAAATTATGGATCCCAGTTTTTAAACAGATATAGGGCTATTTATATTTTCCATTTCTTCTTGTTTCAGCTTCAGTAAGTTATATCTTTCAAGGAATTTGTCCACTTTATATGTGCTGTCAAATTTAGTGACATAAAGTTTTCATAATATTCCCTTATCATCTTCTAAATATGTGTAAAACTTGTCTCCTTCATTCATGATGTTGTTTGTGTTTTATCTTTCCTTTTTTAAAGAAAAATAGAGTTTATGTTTTTGAGCAATTTTAGGTTTACTAAAAAATTAAGTGGTAAATACAGAGTTCCCATAGACCCCTCTCCCCAATTTCCCTCTATTATTAACATTTTGCATTAGTGTCATTCATTTGTTACAATGATAAGCCAATTTGGATACATTATTGTTGACTAAAGTCCATATTTTAGATTAGGGTTCACTGTCTGTATTGGACATTTGTATAATGGGTTTTGAGAAGTATATGATGATATGTATCCACCCTCACAGTATCATGCAAAGTAGTTTCACTGTCCTAATCCGCTGTGCACCACTTATTCCACCCTCCCTCCCCACCTCTCTCTCAACCCCTGGCAACCACTGACCTTTCTATTGTCTCTATAGTTTTGCCTTTTCCAGAATGTCATAAAGTTGTAATCATATAGTATGTAGCCTTTTCAGATTGGTTTCTTTCACTTAGTAATATGCATTTATGCTTCCTCTATGCCTGTTGTATCCTGATAGCTCTTTTCTTTCCTTTTTCTTTTAAAAATTGTCTTCCTAGGGGCTTATCGATTTTCTTAATCTTTTCAAACAAAAAAGTTTGGTGCTGTTTCTCTGCTTTATATTTCACTATGATCAGAAAGCACACAGTGTAATTTTATTTGTTTGAAACAAAAGTAGAGAGTCGATTTGGTTTATATGGCTCATTTTGGTGAATGTTCCATGTGTACTTGAAAAGAATGGGTATTCTGCTCTAGGTAGATGAAATATTAATGTCACAGAGGCCAAGTTGACTGATAGTGTTATTTGACTTTTCCATATTCGTTGCTTTTCTGTCTACTTTTTCTATCAATTACTGAGAAAGGAGTGCTGAAATCTCCAAATATAAGCATGTATTTATCTATTTCCCCTTTTAGTTCAGCCATGTTTTGTTCCATGTCTTTTGAAGCTCTGTTGCTAGATACACACTCATTGAATATTGTTATGTCTTTTAATGAATTGACCCATTTATCATTATCAAATATTTTCCTTTACTTACAGTAATATCTCTTGCTTTGAACTCCATTTTGTCTGATATTAATGTAGCCACACCAACTTTTGATGTTTACATTTGCATGGGATATCTTCTTCTATCCTTTTACCTTTAACCCTCCATATCTTTCCATTTCAACTGTTTCTTGTAGTTGTATCTTTTCCTCCTTTTATCCAGTATGATAATCTCTGATTTTCAATTGTTGTGTGTATCCATTTACATTTAATGCAATTATTCATATTGATGAGTTTTAATCTGCCATTTTGCTATTTATTTTCTATCTGTTTCTTCTATTCTTTGTTCCTGTGTTTTTAGCTTCTTTTGAATTAATGAATTTTTTTTTTTTTTTTTTTTGTGGTACATGGGCCTCTCACTGTTGTGGCCTCTCCCGTTGCGGAGCACAGGCTCCGGATGCGCAGGCTCAGTGGTCATGGCTCACGGGCCCAGCCACTCGGCAGCATGTGGGATCTTCCCGGACCGGGGCATGAACCCGTGTCCCCTGCATCGGCAGGCGGATTCTCAACCACTGCGCCACCAGGGAAGCCCATTAATGAATATTTTTTTGTCTCCATTTTTGTTTCCTCTATTAACTTTTAGCTATCTTACTTTATTTATTTTTTAGTAGTTGCTGTAGGCATTACATATGTGTCCTTAACCTCTCATAGTCTATCTTAAATTGATAATATATTACATCATGTTTAATGTAAGAGACTTATAACAGTATAAGTCCATCTATCTCCCTCCTTTTCTTTTGCACTATTGTTAAATATATGACATATATTATTAATATGTTACTAACCCCACAGTACTTTATTATTTATCTCTTTTAAAGAAATTAAAGAAAAACAATAGTCTATCATATTTCCCCACAAATTTACCATTTCTTATGTTCTTCATTTCCTTCTGTAGATATGTCTCTCCTTCTGGTATTATTTCCTTTAGCCTGAAGAACTTTCTTTAACATCTCTTGCAGTGTGGATTTGCTGGCTGTGACTTCTCTCCACTTTTTTTATCTGAACATATCTTTATTTCATCTTCAGTTTTGAAACATATTTTCACTGGATATAGAATTCTAAATGGAAAAGTTTTTATGTTCTCTCAGCAATTTAATGATGTAAGTCACTGTCTTCTGGCTTAGATTATTTCTAATCAGAAGTCAGAAATCAGTCTTAATGTTGCTCCCCTGTAATGTGTCTTTTTTTCTCTGAATGCTTATAGGATTTTCTTTTTATCTTTGTTTTTCCTGCAATTTAACTATATATGTCTTGGAAAAATTTTCTTTGTATTTTCCTGCGTGGGCTTGGTTGAGGTCTTTCTTGCATCTGTGGGTTGATGATTTTCATCAAACTTAACAAGATGCATTCATCATTTTTTGAAGTAGTTTTTATACCTTCTTTTTCTCTCTTCTTATTTTCAAACTCTAATTACACGTATGCCTTTTTGGACACATTCTGATTATGTATTATGGACAGTAGGTATTTAACTACGTGTCTGTTTCTTTTGCTAGAATAGGAGCTTTTTGAAAGGTCAGCATCTTGTCTTATTTTTCTATATCCTCATAACTTCACATATCAATAACATATACATGGGGAAAGCTCAAAAATATGTTTGTGGAATTAATGAATAAATGAATGGTAGTAATAACCATTTATTGCCTGTGTACTATGTGCCACATACTATTTTAGGTATTTTCATGTGACTTATTCATTTCTACTTCACAACAATCTGGAGAGAGAGATAATATACACCTTGATCTTACAGAGGAGTAAACTGAGGCTCAGAGCTCAACACGCGTTTTCAAGTTTACATAATTCACAATCGGGGACTGGGCTTTGAAACCAGCATATCTCTTTGTGATTAATGGGGGAAGAAGAAAGTGCACAGCACTGTCCTAAACTAGTAGGCTTGATTCTGCCTCTTATCCTGTATCATCACTCATTAATGAGAGGAAAATAAATTGTGGGTAACACCAGAAACTGAGGAAGCAGATGGCAAGATGGCCTTAAGCTGAATGGTACTGGGCATGCCCAGCAGGGGTGTGCTGCAACTGAGATGGGCAGGGAGAGGGCAAGGCTGGGGGCAGGTGCCCCATTTGCACCTACTCATGCAGTTTAAGAAGATGGCAACAAACAGTCGTCCCAGTGACACCAGGAAGCTTATTAGCTGCTGTTTCTTACCTCTTTTGGTCTCTGCAAAATTGATCAATTTTGGCCTCCACTGGGAGTGGCTTGTAAGGGCTTAGAAAGAAAAAACATTGCATGTTAATTCTCAGGGAAAGCACTTCCAGGTACGCCATCAAGGTAAACATAGGAGCAGCATTCTGAGTTTTCTATTCTGTGCTTCCTGTGATCCTAGTAATTTCTGCTGGAGAAAGGAGTTACTTCTTGCTTTAAGAAGAAAATGATGATTAGCTAATTATTTTTTGTTATGTCCATTTCATTTAAGTATTGCTCTATCTAAAATCTATCTTTACTTATATATCTATATCTTATATTTATTCATTGATCTATTTATCTATTAGCATCTATCTCTCTTTGCTGCTTTTAAATTTTATTCTGCTTTGTCAAAATCTCCAGTAGCCCCATTTCAATTTATGACATTTTAAATATACCTTGTTAGTGTCCATTATGGACAATGTAAACAGAGTTTCAGGTGTTGAGGACAAGTGAGGAAACTGCTAAAGTCTTTAGGAGAAGCTAAAAAGTCTATTAATAACTCAAGCCCATAAAAAACATCTGTTCTGATCATGCTGGTGATTTTTTATTAGTCCTTCAAATCCGTAACAAAGATCTCTAGAGCAAGACAAATGTTCTAGTGGAGTGCAATTTTCAATTTCTTAGCTAACCTGATTTTGTTGATTCATACATATGCATGATTCAAGACCGTTCCTGAATACAACAAAAAAAAGAAAAAGGAAAAAGAGGAAAAAAAAATTCTTTGGGGCTCTACTTCCTTTTTGTATTATTTATATTCCTTGAAATGCCCTTGAAATTTCATTTGCTGAGGGAAGCTAAACAAATAATTGCATACTAAAAGGGAGATGAGACTAGCAAGCTAGATAATTTATAACATCAAATGTTCTTTTTCCACACTTAACGTTTTCGCTGTGAGGAAACATGGGGAGTAAACAGACCAATGTATCTTAAATGTAATAACTGATAACAATGCCAAATGCATGAAGTGAAAATACCTCAGGATACACTTTCAAAGTTCTGCTCCATCCTAGCTGAATGCAATATGCTGTAACAATAATAGGAGTCCGGCTTGTCGTATTTCCCCTGATCTCTAAAGAAGGATGCCAATGCAATAGTAATGCACCTTGTTTCTCTTTCTGGCCATCAACATTCTTTTTTTTTGTTATTGTGGCCTATTACATACTTTGAAAAGTTTCTTCTGGAAACAAACTTGACAGTACTCTGAGGACAATGTAATGAGACAGACACCAGCACTTAGTTTGAAATCAATCATGACCACGAATGGAAGAAGTGGGTAAACATTTCAGACATTATTTGGGATTCACAGCATCATTCTCCATCGGAAGGCAGCTAGGCAGTGAGGGGACGAAGCTTAATGTCTCTGACACTCAGCATCTTCAACTCCACCATCAGAGGAGTCTGCATGGTAAGACGTAGTTCTCATTGACTGCAGACTGAGCAGCGTCTTGGAAAAGTAGTGCATCGTAATTTAAATGAGCAGGTTTGAATGAGGGAACAGCTTGACGTCCCATTTCAGCTTAGTGGACAACTATATTTCTGTTTCCAGATAGATTTCTCCTAAGAAGTGACTATACTTTAACACTCAAAGTTCATGGTAAGATGGGTTCTGAGTGCTGAAAGAACATGAGGGAAGGAGTCAATCTGCTTCTTGGTATTGAGTATCTGGCCCTAAATCCATACTCTGATCACCAAAATAGAAGAGGTTTAGAGGTGGATGGGACAGAAGAGAAAGGATAGGGGGAGATTGTTGGGCTCCCTGGACTCCGGGCCCCTTCCCAAGCCCAAACCATTTTCCAGTAATGTCTGGGAACTCCCTGCTTTATTCTCCCTCAGTTACTTCTATCACCTACCTTGTGTATATCGTACACTTTCCTCCCCAAATCATACCTCTGGTTGATTATTTTCACACACACCTCCACACGTCTATTAGCCAATCCTCCCCAGCTACTCCTTCTTTTCACGTCATCTGAGACAAGCTCACAGATTCCTTACATTTTAAGGGCTCTCCTGCTGCTTCTTGCTGGAAATCATGGCCCTCACCTCACATGATCATAACAGAGGTGTGTGGCCTAGAGGGATTTAAAGGACCAAGGGACAATGGGAATAGAGGAAGAGGATTTTATAGAAGAGAGGTAAACCTCTAGGCAAACAACGGAAATGATCTTCTGCCACTCCTGCTGCACCGGAAAGGGTTCCTTATTGTGGAGCCATGGGTTAAAGAAAAGCCAGACACACAGCTTTCGATGCTTCGTTCAGGGGAAGGCAACCACAGGTACAGATCACAGTGTGAGCACGGGAGAGGCTGGCACCAGAGCTCTGCCTGTTTTGTGACAGTATCTGAATGAATGTGTGCAGGGCTGATCCGGCATTTGCAGAAGCTGAGCTCTTTACTGAGACTCACACTTGCCCAGGTTTACCGTGCAAGTAAGGTGAAAAAGTTCTGCAGACTGAAGTCTCCTGGGAATTCTCAGTCTATGAGCACTTTGCAACTAATGTGGATACATGTGTCACGTATGTATGTCTTAGTCACCAAAGACCTCTGTACATCCTTGGAATAAGAGTGTCTGATTAGTATGTGAGAGGTGGTGGAGCTAGCAATGAAGAGCTTGGACTCTGAAGCCAGATCTCCTGCACTTGAACTCTGGCTTTGCCATGGGGTACCTGTGATAATAGTAGACGTGTCCTCATCTAAAAATTGGGACTAACAATGACACTCACCAAAAAAGATTAAATAGAGAAAATATATGGATATATATATATATAAACAGTGCCTGGCATAAAGTAAGCACCATAGAGGCATTTGCTATTGTTATTACTCTTTTTAAAGCTGTCATCTAGATTTCTGGGGATGGTAGGGTTGTGTCCACTTGGACTTCGTTGTCCTGTTCCTTCTATATCCTAGGCCAGCTGGACTCCTGCTATGATCCTGGCTTGGGTTTGAAATTGTTCTTGACCACCTCAATCTATGTTAGGTTTTATTTTCTTGAGTGACTTATTTGGGTTTTTCCAGCAAGCTCTGGTAGAGCTTAATTATATGAGATGATTTCCACAAATGAAGTTAAAACAAAAGGTAAGCAAAAGGTTGCAGATCCCTTACAGGCTCTTACAGTAGTGGACTTTGGTCTGTAATTCCTGCCGTCCCCACTGAGCTGCCACTCCCCTCTGTTATTCTGGGGAGTAGAAGTATCAGCCCCCTATTCCCCTCTAATGCAGACTGAGGGGGAAGGCTGGTTGGACTGTCTCTTCGTTATGGTCCCTCTTTCTACCGTGGATCTTGAAGAAAGCATTTGAGGCACAGCAGACTTGAGGGGTTATTCCATTGGCACACTACTGCTTGCAGGAGAGATTTCTATGAGAAAATGCCATGTAAATGCTGCGGCAATTGGTTAACTACTGAGGACAAAAATATATGTCAAGGAACTGGCACAGTGACTGACACAAAATACAGCACCTAGTAAGTGATGATTCTTTTACACGTTGTGTTACACAAGAAAAGATCACTTTGGGACGTTTTCTCAAAAGACTGCTGAGACATAACATATGTAAGTTACCAAACAATGTCTGGCACTTGGCAGACACTCCATCAATATTTACCTAATTCAACTATACTTCTTCCTTTGCCCAAGTTCAAATAACTACATCAGGGCAGATCTGGGTCTCTAGGTACCCAATTAAATGGTCTTTACACATGTTGTTTCCTTTCTAGAAACTTCTATTTTGGGATTTCAAAATCACTTGTGAAAAAGAATTACTTTTAAACTGGAGAAAGATTTTTAAAGAAAGAGTGGATATTTTGTTCAAATGCATTACAGATTAGAGAAGCACTGAATGGATTTAACTATATTTATTCAACAGATATAGTATCTGTTGATTGCATGTAATTATTTGTGGAAGACCAAAAATACATTTCAGCCCCTGCTTTCAATGAATTTACAATCTATGTGGGGAATTAATGTCTACTCTAAAAATCCCATGGGATTATTGTAAGGATAATGTCATTTTATAAGTAAAAGTGCTTTGCAAATTGAAATCAAAGGCTAATTATATAGATATTCGTGTCTCTACTAAAGCATAATATAAAACATTATATCATAATATAAAACATAATACTAAATCATAATATGAAAACATATACTTGTAGATATTACTAGAAGATATTAACACAAGTTGTCTCATTGATTAATTCAGTAAATCTTTCAGATATGTCTAATTTGCTTTTTTAAAAACTTAGATGTTTAGTTAATGAAAGCATTTTTAAAGATTTGATATCTTTAACCATGTAAAATCTTTAACCATAAAGATTATTCCCATGCTTTTCTTTGTAGACATTGCCACAGTGAGCATGTCTATGACAGATTTTTTTTACTTCTGTTAATTTGTTTCTTCATAATAAATTCCTGATATTGGAATTACTGTGTGTCTAATCTGCTTTTTAATCCATTCATTAAATTTCTAACTATATTCACTGTGTTTTTTAATTTCTAGAAATTTTGTTTCTCTTTTTTCTTTTCTGCCTTCCTGTTCATTTTGCATAGTCTCTTACTCCTTGGTCTTGCTTTTATTCATTTCTTTTATTTATTTAAAAATGTTAAACTTATATTTTGCATCTGGTTATCTGAATATCCACCACCTTTGCAAATCTAATTGCCTGATTTCTATTTCTATGAGCAATTTTTCACGGTGGCTCGATATCTCAAATATGTGCATGTCTGTGTGTGTGTGTGTGTGTGTGTGTGTGAGAGAGAGAGAGAGAGAGAGAGAGAGAGAGAGAGAGAGAGAGAGCTCATGATCAGTCATCCTGGAACTTTTTTCTGTGATATGATTCTCCAGAGAGGATTATTATGTGATTCCACCAGATGCTTGGGAACACTTTAAACCAAATTCATGACTTAGGTATTTGGGGCCATCATACGAATTCCAGCCCCAAATCCATGTGAAGACTGGCTTGCAGTTACAAAATGCTGCTTTGTCTGCTCCCTACAAGACAAGGCTGAGATTGGAAATTTTTCTTAATTACCTCCTTATGGGTGGCGGCAGAAATTTTCCATGTTTACCCATCCAAAGAGTTGCCTTTTGTGGTCCCAGCTTTATGCGGTAGGGTCTCTGATACAACTCCTACCTTGTATGTGGTCTAAGCTTTTTGTCCTTTAAGCCACCGACAGCCTATTAAAGCCGAAGCCACCAGCTTCATTGGGTACTTCCCTTTTTTGTCCATTATGACCTGAGGACTTCACTTATTTTCATTCCAGTTCATCTAAGCTTGAAAAGATTAAAAAAAGAATTATCTGGCATTTTCATATGCCTTTTCCTGCAAAGATATTATATTTTGGCTTTCCATATTGTTGAAATGATGTCTGATTTACTTGTCTTTCCGTTTGATATCATATAGCATTTTCCTGTAAAAATAAACATAATTCTCAGACAAAATGGATATTATTTCACTTATAGATATCCCCTAGTATTGGATGTTTAGGGAGCTACTCCTTCCATGTTTTAACCAGTAGAAAATGGGGATAGGGAGCCATGTAGGGAACAAAGTACCCTTATCAATGAAGGCCTAATAATTCCCAGAATTTGGAACTTCCCAGAGAAGTTAGCTTGGAGAAAGAGAGTAGGGTCTGAGAACTGCCTCCTTGCTCCACCCCATCTCCTAACATTGGATGCTTCTGTCTGAATAATTGAGTTTATAAAGTGAATTCTGAGACACTTAACTAGTCACTTCCATGGAATCTGGGAGTATCTGGGAGACTGAGGGTCTTGATTCTGAGACAGATCACACCACTTACAAAGAAGCAGAGGTGGAGGCCTGGACTTTCTTACGAATCCTGAGTGTGAGAGGGTAGAGGATGCTTCCTGCCAATTCTATCTGTGTGGCATATGGCCCATTGATATGATGTTTTCTGAAAGCAAATAAGCTATTTTTCTCTAGGAAAGAAACAAATAAGGATTGAAGAAATTTAATATTTTCTCCTTGCCAGCACTTCCTAAATGGGGATGTGGAAAGAAGTTGTCTATAGGTGAGATGGGGACATGAAGACAGCAGCAGTGCTCTCCCTACACGTACTTTATTTAACCATTCTTATTGTCAGACATTTAGGCTATTTACAACTGTTTGTGCTAGAGTGAACATATTTGTACACACCTCTTTGACCATTTCTTGGGTTATTTCCTTAGGGTAGTTTCTTAACATAGATTCAGGGTTCCAGGAGAAGAGCATGGTTGAACTCTTGGTATATATTATATTTTACAAAGACTGAATGCTCTGATGTTTATACTCCAACAAAGTGGTCTCACCACACTGCCAGCATTGAGAATGATCATTAAGAAAGATCTTGACGAATGGATTGATTAACAATGGCATTTATCATTTCCATTTAAATTCCTTTGTTACAACCAATGCTAATTTTCATGTTTATGGGACATTTATATTGTTTGTTTATGTCTTTTGTCCATTTTATGGGTACATTAGCTCTTTTTGAATTTCCTCTATGGACTTTTGTATGTCATAATGATGACAAGCTTTTCCATATTTGCTGCACGATTTTTTCTCAGTTTTCTCTCTGCCTTTTCAGTTGTCTTTATGATGGTGTGGAGGATACTGCTATTTTCCACCTAAATTTGTTCTCCCCTTTTTCATAGTCCAGTATAGCTGGACATGTGGCTACCTAGCTAGGGACTATATATTCTACCCCTCTTGAAGTTAAATGGAGCCAGAATGGAATGTGAGCAGAAGTGATGGTTGCCATTGTCTGGCCAGGTCTTTAAGACGGTGGAAATACATCCTTCCTGCTCTTCTCCCTGTTTCTCCAGCTGGAGATCCAGATGTGGCACAAGCTCAGCTTTAACCACAGGCAACAATGCCTTAGAAGATGGCAGAGCAAGGAATTTGAGAGAACCTAGATAAACCTGAGTGACACATCTTGGACACTTACGTGAGAGCACATAAAATGCTTTGTCCTTTAAACAATTATATTGTTGACTTTTTGTTACAGCAGTTACTCTAATATCTTACCCAAACTCTAATACCTTATGTTACATAGAAGTTGATCTTAAAACTAATGAAGTATTTCTTTATGACTTCTCTCATAATCTTTTAAAATTGCAGTGTAATTGCTTTACAATGTTGTGTTAGTTTCTGCTGTACAACAAAGTGAATCAACTATATGTATACATAGATCCCCTCCCTCTTGGATCTCCCACCCACCCTCCCATCCCACCCCTCTAGGTCACCACAGAGCACCGAGCTGAGCTCCCTGTGCTGTACAGCAGCTTCCCACTAGCATCTGTTTTACACATGGCAGCGCACATATGTCAATCCCAATCTGCCAATTCATCCCACCCCCTGCCGTGTCCATATGTCCATTCCCTATGTCTGCGTCTCTATTCCTGCCCTACAAATAGGTTCATCTGTATCATTTTTCTAGATTCCACATATATGCGTTAATATATGATATTTGTTTTTCTCTTTCTGACTTACTTCACTCTGTATGACAGACTCTAGTTCCATCCACATCTCTACAAATGACCCAATTTCATTCCTTTTTATGGCTGAGAAATATTCCATTGTATTTACATAGAAAATTCTTTCTCAATCCAAGACCTTACAATTTTTTCTAGTTTTTAATGGTATAATTTTTAAAGTGTACTTCTTTAATCCATTTAAAATTGGTTTTGGTGTAGGTAGGTGAGGTAAAATTGAACATATTTTTTCCAAAATGTATCCACTTGTTTCAGCACCAATTATTGAATAATGTCTCTTCTGTCCATTGATTTATGGTACCATCTCATTATATATTATAGAGATTGTTATGTCTGGAATATCCATTCTATTTCATGTATTGCCCCTTTCCATTATTTTACATTATTATAAAAGTAATACAATGTTTTAATTATTATAACCTTACAGTATAACAGTCTCTTTCCTTTGAGCTTGTTTTTCAAAATTTTCTTTGTGTTTGTTATTTTGGGCACATTTTCTTCTATAAATTCAGAATCCTTTGTCAAGTCCTTGCCCTTCTCCATGCCACACCAAACAAAGTCCCATTAGGCTTTTGATTATTATTGCACTTAAACTTCCACATTAATTTGGGAATAATTGATATTTTTACAATAGTGAGTTTTCCTATCCACTAAAATAACATCATTCCATTTTTTGTTATAACTAAATAAAGCTCTATAGTTTTCTTCATACAACCCATACATCAATTTGTGATTAATATAAACAAATATATTAATTACTTTATATCTTTAACATGAATGGAATCTTTTCCTATTATATTTTCTAAGTAATTATTCTGATATATTAGAAAACTTTGCTTATTGAATATTTATCTTGTATGTCACCTGTTTAGTAACTTCACTTAGATCTCAGCTGATCTTTGGCTGATTCTCTGCATACATTTCCTCTGTGTTATGATAAAGCTCTTCAAGTGAATTCTTTGCAACCACTGACTTGATTTTATTCAATGACAATTCTGTTCTTTACTGCTTCTACTACTTCAGATCTTAATTCTTCTATTTCATTTTTATTTTCTTTATAATTTTTACTTATCCCAGCTACATCCTTCTCATCTCAGTCTATTAGGCTTAAATTATACCTTCTCAGCTCTTTTGTTGAAAGCATTGTTTGGGGTTATATTTTTTAGAAGTTTAATAAGAAAGATGATTGTATAAAAATTTTAACAGCCTTTCTTGTAATACAGTGATTGGAATCATGAGCTTCCTAGGTATAGGAAACCCATACTATTGATATGATTTATTTATTATAATTTAATGTTTTCTTATATATCTTAAGTCTAATAAGATTTTTTTTCTCAGCCTATGTTTATCTTATAATAGTTTAATAAATACACATTATTTTATTTTCACCTCTGGGTGGGCTAAATTTCATTCTGCCAAGTTTGTCTGTCAGGGTCCCAGCAGCAAACAGATGGCAGGCTCGAACTGGACAATTTGAAGAGAGTCTAATAATGAGACTATTGACAAGGATGTGGGTGAGGAGCCCAGAAAACCCACAAGGGGTAGCACCGAACTCCAGAGCTAGTGAACTCCAAGCCTGAATGCCAAAGGGGAGGAATGGTTATCATAGCCGAGGAAGGAGAGCTGGTGGAGAGGGTCTCCAGACTGAGGCTGTGTCTTTGGTTGAGGAACACTCCTGGAGAGCAGGAAGTGAGTTTGGGGAATGGATAACCAGCCTCAACTCCTATCCTTAGGTCTCCTTCTGGTGCTTCCTGTTGGCCAAACTCAACTGGAAGTCAGAGCAAGGTGTTTCATTAATCAGGCCATGCAAGTCAGCCCCCAGGAGCCTAGACCAGAGTGGAGAAAGGTAAATCTGGAAGGGCAGACAAAAGATATCAAGCATATCAATCAAAGAGTCCTTATCTTTTCATTGGTTCAAACATTATTCTCCATTTATTGGTTAATGCTCTTCGGTGAGTACTCTGGATAGAATCCATTCAAGGTCAAGGGTGCATTTCCTGAGGAAGAGAAGGGAAAGATAGCCTAGAAGGCTAATCTACAGGAAGTAGCTGAATAGGACAAAATATCACTGTAGGTTACAGAAGAGACAAGTGTATAGCTCAAGTTTATACAGAGCTACTCTCTGGGCAGGCTTAGAAAGCTTCTGCAGTGTGTCGTAGTTAAAGGATTATAGTGCCAATAAAAATTCAGATTTCCTCTGTGTATCTCAGTCATTTAAGGATGTTCAAGTACATAGACCAAAGCAAAGTATGGTCACATCACCCGTTGTCTTCCATTGTTTGGCTCAAGGGAACTTGGTGGAATTTCTCACTCATTTAGTCCAGAAAAATATTGATTGTCCCTATGTTTATCTTTATATCACTTCTCTTCTCCAGGATCCCTCTCATACAATCTTTCCCAATATGCCACATTTCCTTCATTTCATACAGCCCCCTGGGGGGTGCAGTTTCCCTTTTATTCTTATTGATTTTCTCTGTAGAATCTTCCAGTATGACTTTTATGCTTCCTTTTTCAGAACACTCAGGAAAGGAGATCAGGTAAGCAGACAAGATCCCAAAACCTGAGTCAGGCAGAGGGAAGGGAAGTCTGGGGCCAAGTTAATAACTTTCTCACATCTTCTCTTCTCCTTTCTGTCTTCCTCCTGTCCCCTTACTAAGAAGGGAGAAGCAGGATGGGTGAAAAGGCTGTCAGAGTCTGCCCACCAACCTGCATTACTGTGCCAGATTTGTCCCATGGTGGGTACAGCACTTTGGAAGACCACAGAGGGAAGGGCACACGCAAGAAAGCTGCTGATACTATTATATTGGCGTAGTGGAGCTTGGTATCCCCAGGACAAACCTATAAAGGTGTGGGAGTTTTTCCCACAGAAAGTTTTTTTTTTTTTGTGGTGCCCGGGCCTCTCACTGTTGTGGCCTCTCCCGTTGCGGAGCACAGGCTCCGGACGCGCAGGCTCAGCAGCCATATCTCACGGGCCCAGCCGCTCCGCGGCATGTGGGATCTTCCCGGACCCGGGCACGAACCCGTGTCCCCTGCATCGGCAGGCGGATTCTCAACCACTGCGCCACCAGGGAAGCCCCACAGAAAGTTTTTTAAGCCTAATTATTCCCTGTGACTGAGGTGTGTACATCTGGAGATTTGTCAGGAAAAATGAGTCTACAGTGTGAGGGGCCACAGGCTTGACTGGGAGTGGGTGGGTAGGAGGTTGGACCTGCCACCCATGATGCCTCCTGAGCCCCCAGGAGCCCTAGCTTGGGGTGTTCCCAAGTGTTACTGTGTGGACTGTGAGTGTGCCATTTACTGGGGTTTTTCAAGGGATGCGTGTGGTGGCAGCGTTCTGTCCTTCCTGGCCTGCCAACCTGATTTCACGGAGTTTTTGAAAAACAGTCCCCTCAGGGAAGTCCATGATTGTTCTGACATTTGGGATAAAGAATATTTGCCATGTAACCTTTACATTAGAGGACTCATAGCTGGGGACAGACAAAGCATATTTATTTGCCTCCATGTGGGCATTTGGGATGGGGCTTAAAGTGAATCCTTTAAATGAGGAAAGGATGAGTAGGCATGTAGGGGAAGACAGAGAGGATAGAAAAGAAGTTAAAAAAGAGAATGCGCTCATCAAGACTTTCATCTGCTGATACATATTTCCCACTTTGAATTTGAGGCCTGAGCAATACTTATTTAATATGAGGATATGAATTGCCATTGACCTAGAGCATCCATCCTTCAAGGTCTCTGCTGAGGCTGGGGAGCTGTCGGGGGCAGCTGGAATTGGAGCTTGGTTGGATTGTAGGGGCAGCACCCACCTGTTCACCATTTGTTTGCGCCCTCTGTGAATATCCCTGTGCAGAACTTCCTGAGATTCATGCTTTTTGATAATGAAGAGGTGAAGCTGGGGACTGGTAGGAGGCCGTCTCAGCGGTGGAGGATGTGTGAGATGGGACAGAGCTTTTGAAAGGGCGTATGATGTGACAGCCACTCTCCCACCAGCCTCTCCACTGGCTTATCAGTTCCTTGAGCATAGAGGCTATTTGGTTGATTTTTGTGTCCCCCAGGCAATCTTAATCATCCTCAGGAATAAAGTACTTAAGGAATTTTTGTTGAGTAACAGAAATCTGCAAAAGGACCATGGCAAATCATAGCAGGAAACAACTCCCTCATGGTTCCTTGGTCACTCCATATTTTGGCAAAAAGACCCAGAAGGGAAGCATTTGGAGACCACGGTCTTCACCTCTGACCACTCCCTGTTTACAGTAGGACTTTCTTCCATCTGTATTCTCAGAGTTTGTTTGGGTTTGAGGGAAAAGGGAGAAGACGGGAAGGGGACCTCTACCCCTCATTTACATGGAATAGACTCTGTTTCTAACTGTTTTTTTTAATAGTTCCGCACAATATTTATAAAAACAATCACAACTCTTCCCCCCATTCCCCTGGGACTTCTGTTTAGACGTAGCAGATTGACCACATGTGCTTCTCTTTATTTTATTTCCATTAAAATAATATTCAAAGAACAAAACCAAAATTATATAAACCCACAGGGTCAAAGAAGCAGGAAAGGGGACAACAGACAAGAAAGGCTAAGATATTTTTGAAAGATCGGAAGTAGATGGAGAGTGGTAAATGATTCAGCAGAGCAGAGGAAGTTAAAATACAAGGACTTGCAGAGCATAAATATCCATAAGAAATGAGCAGATTCAGCCAATAAAACCCCAGGAAAAAAATCAAGGCTGGACATCAGGTACCACCTAATGGGGTGAGGAAATCAGGAGAGAGAGCAGAAATCAGGAGAATTAGTGGAAGGTGAGCTTTTGGACTCCCAGGACCACTGCACAGTCCAGAATAGCCAGATTCTACTCCTTGCCTCTACCTTCCCTCCACCCCCCACAATTCACCACCCTCCCGTACATTTACCTCAGAAAACAGAAATTTAATCTCTAGAAAAACTGAACCAAGGTGGCTCTGGTTTGGGGAACATGGCCACATCAGAGGGCAAAGGATGAGGTGCAAAGGTAAAAATAAGGGCATTAAGTGACAGTTGGCCTATTGACTAGCGGGACCTTGGCATCCTTCCCCTGCCCCGTTCACAGAATAGAGGAACCAAGTCATACAAAGTGCCCAGGCAGGAGTCTGGAGGAGTCTTCTCTTAAGAAAATGAAGAATCCCAGAGAAAAGGCTTATGAATGTTGACATATGAAGTTCCTTCAGCTAAAAAGCTAGCTCTCCACTTACCTACGATAAAGCCCAACAATTGTGAAGGAATCTTCCATAAGCCATGCAAAATCCGTGCAAAGGAATTTTCCATAATTTTTTTAGTATCTCATTCTTAAACACGAACAGAGGGTCATGGATTCCTATGGATCTGAGGGAAACCTTCGAAATACTAGAGACTAACATATGGAAAACAGAAGAGACAAGTTATGGCCTTTATAGTACGAGGCTAAGTGGAGGGGTGGAATGGAGCAGAGGAATAACTCTTTTTCGTTGTAGTGCAAAAGTAACGCTTTAAACCAGTGGTTCTCCACCTCGGTTGCACCAGAATCACCTGGGAGCTTTAAAAATGCTGATTGATGTCTGAGTCCCACCCTAAGAGAATCTGATTTAATTAGTCTGGGCTGAGGCCTGGGTATTGAATTCATAAAAGCTTCCCAAGTGATTTTTTTTTTTTTTTTTTTTTTTTTGTGGTACGAGGGCCTCTCACTGTTGTGGCCTCTCCGGTTGCGGAGCACAGGCTCCGGACATGCAGGCTCAGTGGCCATGGCTCACGGGCCCAGCCGCTCCGTGGCATGTGGGATCTCCCTGGACCGGGGCACGAACCCGCGTCCCCTGCATCGTCAGGCGGACTCCCAACCACTGCGCCACCAGGGAAGCCCTCCCCAAGTGATTTTGATATACATCCAAGGTTTAAAATTGCTGCCTTAAACTATGGATATATTTTACTTAGATTAAAAAATAAAAAGTTAACTTTTATTAAAATATTATACTGCTATTTTAAAATGGGAAAGAAAAAAAAACCACTGGGTTATAGGGTCAAAATAACAACTCTATCCTGGCTCTCCAGGCGCTGCCATCTTCCCTAGATCACTTTTGTAACTTTAGCTTCCACAGTTTAGAGCCCATGCCCACACCATACTTCTACCCTCCCTGTGGACCTTGGCTTTTCTTCCTTTGCTTTTTGTTCCTTTTACTCATCGCATTTTGACTACTCTCACAGTTAATTACTTTTCTTTGCCTATTGATGTCGAAATTGACCTTATATGTCCGGTCCAGTCCCACTCTGCCATGATCACCCAGCATAAAACAAGGTCTTCCTTCACTGATCTTTATCATTACCTACTCTCTGTCTCATTTATGTCATGATGAATGCCTTCATTGCTATGGACATCCAAAAATAGCTAGGAAGTCATCTGGCCATTCAGGTTTGTCTAAACTCCCCAAACTTGGAATTGTCTGAATATACCACATTTTTAGTAGCTTACCATTTACCACAAACATTATTAACGTTATGTTCTTGAATCTTCATGGCCACTATGTGAGGTGAAGTATCAATACCCTTACTTTGCATTAGAGCAAATACAGTCTCAGAGAGATTGACAAGCCTGGTGCTGTCCAGGCAGCAAATGGCAGGGCTTAGACTTAAACTCGGGCTTTTTAGGTCTGCTCTAGTTCTAGAACAACACTTCTGCCTTTGTTTTGAGATTTAAGTTGGGCAGATGTTCTTGGTTTCCCAATAGATGGTTAATATCTTGAAAATGAGAAGCATATATCATACTTAAAAAATCTAGTAATTGGTGAAAATTCAGTGCCTTGCACATTACAGGCACTCTGAAGGTATTTGCTCATTTGATTGTTGGAATAATACTCAGGAATATTTACTGTACCAGGTCTTTATAGGGATTATCTCTTTTAATCACTGCAAGAAGTATGTGAATTGGTAAATTATTATTCTCCTTTCAAAAATCAATAATCAAACTTGAAAATGTAGAGAGACATGCACAAGATCACAAAGCCTGTTGTTGGGTGGAGCTGAGGCTGAATCCAGAACTGACAGAGTCCAGAGCTCAAAACTTCCTTGCCTCATTTCTTTTCCATATGAAATTGCCAGGAGTGGCTCTCATTATAAAGTCCTCTCAGTCCAGATTTATAATCTTCACTCTTTAGATTCCCCAAGACACAGTTGGAAGTGAAGGCAGGAGAAAGTGTTGCTAATCTGGTGGATGGTATTCACCATGGTGGGCTCAGAGTACTGTTCGAATGCAGACCCACACAAATTAACAAACCCATGTATCAACCTTCATCTGGCTGCCCATTCCTGCTTCCTAAAAATAACTCAAGTTCAAGAAAAGCTAACGTATTCATCAATCAGAACTTTAAATCTCATGAAAAAGAAAAAAATAATACCCTGCAAACAACGTTTGAACATTGGCCTCAAAAGTTTTAGAAAATAAACGCACGCACACAGACACACAAATACACACGCACACACGGGTTTTTCTGGTCACGTGGCAATGGTTGTGAAGTAAATATATCCCACTGCACTGATCTTACATCTTGTCACATTAATGTTTCAGAGCACTCAATATAAATATTAAAACTAATAGCTTCACTCTTCAGCTATTACTCCTCCATCCCCTGAAATCATCATAAAACTTTCAAAGCCTTTTAGAACATTTACACACTTGAATCTGATGGTGGGGAAAGGAGATTCACACAACACAGTCCATAAGCTTAAATAATAGTGAAGAGCTGTTTATGGAATATGCTTTATTCATCAGTTCAAGTAAAGTTTCTGTTTTGATGGAGGGGGAAAAAATCAAAGTATAGTTGTCAAGGGAGAAGGCTGAAGTATTGCTTTTCTATACTGAGGACTTGCAAAAAAAAGAAGTCCATGAGAATCTCAGTCCAAGGTCAATCAATGCTAAGGCTGTGGGTACGTAAACAGCTAATGGATTGTAAAGACACATACCAGTGTTATGAATTTTTAAAGAGCAACTCTTCAGCACGGAAACCCATAAATCAATGATGACTTATTGGCTGGATCAATTATGCAAACTTTTAAAACATTTAATGACAGGTAATAAACAGGTCTCTGGAGGACACCAGTCAACAGTGTTTTTTGCAGTTGTAGTTACATCTGCTTAAGTGAATTGGGTACAGGCACTTATTCCTAGGAAGTAATTAAAAGTTAAATCTAAGAGGCTGCCTAAAATGAAAGTGCATAATTGCTGTAGGTTTTATACATACCTTAAGTAGCTACGGAAATGGGTTGCCTCCTGATGCATTCATAGGTAGTCCAGTTTGGTTTAGAGTGGGGATCCCTTTCTCAGGGAGTTCCTATTTCTAGGCATTTATTTGGAGGTTTTCTGGCAAAGCAATCTGAGCATCAAGGAGAAAGAATTTTTGAAAGAAGAAAATGTATAGTGTGGGTAATGACACAGATAGGTGCTTATAATTATTTATTTTGAAACTAACTTTAAATATCAACTGGAGGAATAGACAGACAGGCAGAGATGGGGTAAAACTGCAAGATTCTGCTCAATCTGAGAGCAAAGGATGGAAGGCTAAATGTGGGTTGACTAATCCACAGAAAGTCTCCCATCATCAGTTGTGGCATTACAGCACTTTAATTGCATATTAAAATAATGACCTGGTGAAACATGAAGGACTTTGGAGGGGAGATTTCTGAACTTAATAGTCCTTTAGAGTTTAAACACTGATTTTTCTGATTGTATAACTTGAAATAAGTCTTTAGATTATGAGAAAGACAGAAGTTAAACATGCCATTCCATCCTAAGCATGGTTCTTTACATTTAAGCCACCGACATTGAGGCTGTATTTCTGTGATAACATAGTTAAAGCATTGCTCAGATCAGATAAAACCTTCCAACGGAATAGGAAAACACTAAAAATTCTGATATTCCTGTATTGCTCACTCATTTTACTGCTCAGCAGAAAGATGGTAAAAAATGAAAAGCATAAAAGAAGCTGGTTGTAAAGTGTGTAAAGTGCCTGAGTTCAAGGGTCCCTGGCCTGGGATTGTTTTCTGTGTTGGAGAAGCTTCCTTAAAATTGTAACTGGATTTTCAAAATACGTTTAGTTAAGTGGTAGAAAAGGAAATATCTTAAAAACATTACTGATTTTTGGTTGTTTCATTTTCTCAAGAGGCTTTGCTAACTACCAAACTCACATAGGAAGCTTGGACACTTTGTGTGTGTTTAGTAGAGCTACACTTCCCTGGTAAAGAAAAATCACAAAAGACTTTGGCATCATTTCTATCCCAAAACTGTGAATGTATTTACTGTCGTATTCATATTCATGACTAAGTAAAATGAGTCAAGTACTCTAATATCCTGATGCTTTATTAAAATGTATACATCCTAATTTGTATTGATAAATAAACAGGAGCCCAGGGCTAAGAAGTAAACAGACGTGGGTTCAAATCCTAGATCTAACATTTACTGACTCTGTGACTGTGGGCAATTTTCCTAACTTCTCTTGCTTTATACCCTCATCTGTAAAGTGTGTAGCATAATTTCTACCTTGAAAAAAACATCTAGCCTGTGGGTACCCAATAAAGGCAGTGGTTATTTTCTGTCAAATCTAAAATATCCCTGGGAGCAATAATTATGGAATAACATCAGGGCAAGGGGTGTTTGCTAAATTCAGGGAAATAAACATCCTTCCATCAAAGGATGTTGCCTTTTAGAATAATAATCACTGTTAACATTGAGGTATTTATCATGTGTCAGGTGTTTTACCTGCACTAGTACATCCCAGTCTGTCAACTCTTTGATGCAAGCATTTTATGACTACTGTACAGATGAGGTCTTTGGATCTCAGAGAAATTAGGAGACTCGCCCAAAGCCATCCAGGTATAAAATGGCAGAATCGGTATTCAAAAGTAGATCAAACTGTGTTTGGACAGCGTCCACTATGCCATGATGCTGAGCTAAACTCAGCTAACTGGCTAAACTAAAAACAAGGGACTGAAAATACTATACTAAAATTTTTCTCTGTTGATATACATGGTTTTTGTAGAAATAAAAAGGAACAAGTTTCACCATAGTAGATTTCTCCTAATTGTCTAGGAAAGCAGAGATTACAATACTGGTCATGAAGTTGAAATTTATCCTAGGTATGAAGGAACAAGAGGCGATGGTGGGCAGCTTTAGTGCACAGTGTTGTGTATATGACTTACTGAGTAATTCTATCAGACAGGAGTCGTGCTGTGAGTCATAAATGGTCTGTTTCTCTGACCCAGGGGTCTTGTGTCTTCTGTCAGTTTATGTATATAAAACGATGGCAAGCTAACTTGTTAGCTTCCAGGTAGGGTAAAATCTTAGACCCTTCACAGTTTCTTACTTAACACTGAGGAGGAGAGGTCATAACTGTCACCCCTCCACATGGAAGGAAACATCAGAAGTGTCCCCTGATATGTAAGTTCTCAGAGTTTCCCAGCAGAATGAAGGATGGGGAGTAGGATGGTGAAGACAAAAACTTTCAGAATATCTTATGCTTGGGCCTATAGTCTCCTAAAGAGAAGAGCTGAAGAGAGATGTAAATGAAAACCCAGTCAAGTGTCTTTTCACATTTATCAAATGGCAAATATGAAAATGCTGGACAACGCAAGTGATGAGAAAAGGTGGGGTTGGGGGGAACCATACACGGCTGGTGGGAGTGTAAATGAGGGTAATTTACACTTGAGAGGGCAATTTGGTAATATTAATAAAGTTGAAGATACCGACTGAGAGTTCTTGAAGTTCTACTCCTAGATGTATACCCTAAAGAAACTCTTGCTTAAGTTATGTATATAACAATATTCATTGTACCACTGTTTGTAAGTGAAAATAGAAAAAATTTTAATATCCATAAAGAGGAGAATGAATAAATAAATTAAGGTAAATTCATACTACCTAGCAGCTTAAATGAATAAACAAAATGACATATATCAGTATGTATAAATCTCAAACACACAATTTTAAACTATTAAAAATACATTGGTGACACATAGAATATGATGCCATTTGTACAAAGTTTTAGAACACCTAAAACAGTGGCAAATATTTTAGGGATACACTAACATGTAGTAAAGGTATAAAAACATGAACAGGATGGGTGTTTGATGGTAGGAGAAGGAAGGGAATGGCATAGAGAAGGGTACACAGAGCTTCTTCAATTGTAGCTGTGACGTATTATTTTTTAAGCCTAGAAGCAAGGAACAAAGTATTTGTTACCTTTCCTTCTATATCTTTTGTGTCTAAAATATTTCACAAAAATAACTTTTGAGCAGTATCATTTGTATTGGAAAAGGACAGATAAGATTTGGGGAAACATACCTGAATAACTTAATTAATGATACAGTGGCTTCTACCTCAGAAGATTTAGAATTGTAATGTAAAAATGGATCAATCTGATCATCCATCAGTGGGACAAAAATCGTCAATCATTTCTATAGTATTTGATGCAATTCTAGAAAACTCCTCCCTTGTTTTTTGAGGTTTTTTGAGTTATTTGTGAATTATTTCACTTATTAGATAGTGTATTATTAATTAACAATAATGTATTAACTATAATGTAATTAATAACAATACACATAATTAAAATTCATTAACATCCATTCACAATAAAATAAATTAATTAAGAACTATTATTAACGGTACCTAGATCAGGAAGTAATGTCTTGGAGCTTCACTTGGCAACAAATGGACACATACCTACCAAGACTCTGAGAATAACTATAAGGAAAACTTGTGGTGAAGGTTCTAAGACTTGGGATCGTTTTCAGATGAGGATCCACAAGTGACTCATTGACCTGTACAGTCCCTCTGAGATTGTCAAGCAGAGCACTTCCATCAGTATTGAGCCAGGAGTAGAGGTTGAAGTCACCATTACAGATGCTTAAATCAACATTTTTAATAAGTTGATAATCAGTTGTTTAAAAAGAAAAAAGAAAAAGAATCTTACCCTAAAGGACCAAGTATGTGTCTCTGAGGAGGATAGATTATTCAAATTATTATTCTTTTACAACTATGAAATGAAAATTAAAAAAAAATCCTTGTTTCTGATAAACAGCTTTGAATTTCTTTAAAATGGATACATAAAGCAAATCACAATTCTCTCATGTGGGAAAGTGTTCCCAAATATCTAATTAACTTCTTTCTGAATTTCTGAGACTGAAATTTTGTCGCCTCAGTATCTCCATCTTAAGGACAATTTGGGAATCACAATATCAATTCCTTATGTCATGGTCACTCTTTGGGGAAAAAGTGAGATGAATATGTGACTTGGTGTGGTCTGCTTACGATCTGACATGTAATCTCATCTTAAATCTCAGGCCTTGATGTTGTGATCATTTCCAAGATGTGTATGGGATTTAGTGATGCCATCACTATCGACAGGATATATTTTATCCTCTATATTCTAACGTTTACCTCCTCTCTGAAACTTCAAAATATATTCCATACCCCACATACAATGGCACCAGTTGCCCTCTTAGCTTGAGCTTGTTAGTAACATTTACAATCTATCACTAAATGGTTATGATCTGGTTCTGGTATGGAGACCAAGACTAAATTGTTGCTTCTATTTTTTTTTAACATATTTATTGGAGTATAGTTGCTTTACAATGGTGTGTTATTTTCTGCTGTGTAACAAAGTGAATCAGCTATACATATACATATATCCCCATATCTCCTCCCTCTTGCATATCTCTCCCACCCTCCCTATCCCACCCCTCTAGGTGGACACAGAGCACCTGTTGCTTCTATTTTTTGCCCAACTTGGCAGTTAAAAAGTCAGGGAAAAGGGCTAAAAAGGAAATGTGTACAAGCTACAAACTGAGTCCTCTGCAAGCCACCTCTGGCTCTATAAAGAGGAGATTCTAGACCCTTCTAGGCTTCAAACTTCATCCAGGTTTCCTTCCTGGACAGACCAGCACCAATTCAGAAAAAACACCTGCTCCTTGAAATTGAAGTGGTAAAGCCACCAACTTGCTGGAAGTATTCCAACTTTCAAAATAATGATCATTTATAATGAAGAGAGTTATTAGTGGCACAAGACAGACTAAGCACACTAATTAATACTTCGCAGACACAGTATAATTTACAAAACAAAACTTGACTCAACAAAACATCTACCAAGACTCATCTTTGAAAATATTTACAGACTGTTTAAGCTGAGAAGTGAAATAGAAATCAATCCTCTTTCCTCCTATTTTACAATAGAGGACAGAGAGTTTCAGAAAATGTCTATCACCTACCCAAGGCCATGGAGCCAGTTAATGGGAGAGCAAACACTAAAACTAGAGTCTTTGGGCAAGTGTTACTTCCTCTACCATGTTTGATTCTAAGACTAATAATGTCATTTATTTATCAGTGGCATTATTAAAGTGATGGTTCTAGAAGTGATTTCACAGCACAAGAAAGAAAGGGAGAGAGAGCAAACATGGAAAAAGCTAAAGGAGTCCAACATGATTAAATGATTGAGTAGGATATGCGTTATATGAGTTTTAAAGATGAAGGGAGTTACTTTGTGGGGAGAAGAAAAAAGACAGGAAAAGAGTTTTAATAAGAATGTTCTACTTGCTCCCCTTTTCTGTGAAGGTCAGACTTATTCTACAGAGAGTTTAGCAGGAAACATTTTATTTGAACATAAAGAACTTTGGGGTGGTACTTTAAACAATGTTAATGATTATTGACAAATATCTTGGTCTTAAGGTTTTTGACATTCAAGTGGTAACAAATTCTCAGTTGTTTTGTCCAGTTAGGTCCATTGAGTGCTTGGCTGAATTTGCTCTTCAACTTCAGAAATGCAAGATTTAATATTATTCCAACTTTACTAATGGTAAAGAGAAACTGAGTGACTTAGCTAGAGAAGAGTTCATTTTAGGGATCCCCTTAGATGTAAAGAAAATCAGGTTGCTTTGTTCTAAGTTTTCTCCTGACCAGCCGAACCTTTGTTACATCTCCACTGTATGAAGGGCTTGTGGACTGATTCAGCAAGAGGATTCCTTAATTAACATGAACACAGGGGACTGATACTGGGAAGGTCTCTGAGTCATCAAGTAGGTGGTAAGGATTTAGTCAGGTGTTTTATATTTTGTTCAGTTAAACTCAATAACCATCCATTGAGGACCCACTGTGTGCCAGATGCAGAGCTAAGGATATGTTGTCAAATGATACAGTCCTCACCACGATGGGGCTTCAGTCTAGTGGAACAGACAGGCCTTAAGCAAGTAATTTCAAGTGTGATGAATAGCATTAAAGGGGAGCTTGATGGGGAGAAAAACCTAAGCAAAGTCAATGTGGCTTTTACTCTAGCCTGGATGAGTCAGTTTCTGGGGATAAAGTAACATTTTAAGTTCAGTTGCTTCTTAGAAAATAGCTATTCATTCACTTTTATAAGTAAGTACTTAGGGAAACATTTCATTGGCCTCATTTTTTATATCAATCCAAAGGAAGAATATGAATTACTAAAGGACTGTTAAAAATTTGTGGAATGATTAATTTTATACACTTAAGTATAGAATCTTTATACACTCCCTGTATTTTATGAGGATGAAGACTAAAGCATTATATTTCTTCTTTTTTTTTTTTTTTTTCGGTCATCATGATCCATCCTGAACCTAGTCAAAGTTTTCATTTGAAGAGGTGTTATGGGTGGTTTAGTCACATCATGGCTTGGACTTTGCCTGAGTTTCCCCAAAGAGAGACCCTCTGACAAAAGCTCACTCACAGGAGGTTTCTTCAGAGAAGTAGTACCAGAGACAAAAGCGGGGAGTGGAGGATAGTGAAGCATTGAAGGAAGACTTGTCCAGGGGGATGATATTGAGCTGATTACCCCTGTGGGAAACAGGCTCCTTCCTCTCAAGGGCAGCCTAGGAAACCTTGTGAGTGTGCCTTAAAATTGTCAGCAAGCTGCATTCATTCACAGGCCCCCACCCACCACAAGGAGGGTTGTCTTCTCCATCGTGTCTGAGCGGGCCCAGCAGATGTCCAATCCCTGGTGACAGAGCAGTCCAGGACACAAAGCGAGGTGACACAAGCATCTGAGGCAAGGTGCCGTCAGGCTCCACCTGGTTGTGGCCATGTCTAGGACAGCACCCCCTCACAAAGCACTATTAAAAATAGTTCCTTCAAAACTATAATTAAAAAAGATACATGCACCCCTATGTTCATAACAGCACTAGTTACTACAGCCAAGACATGGAAACAACCTAAATGTCCATCAACAGAGGAATGGATAAAGAAGATGTTGTTACATAGATACAATGGAATATTACTCAGCCATTAAAAGAATGAAATACTGCCATTTGCAGCAACATAGGTGCAACTAGAGATTATCATACTAAGTGAAATAAGTCAGAAAGACAAATACCATATGATATCACTTATATGTGGAATCTGTAATATGACACAAGTGAACTTATCTACGAAACAGACACAGACTCAAACATAGAGAACAGGCTTGTGGTTGCCAAAGGGGAGGGGGGGTGTCGGGGAGGGATGGAGTGGGAGTTTGGCATTAGAAGATGTAAACCATTATATAAAGGATGGATAAACAACAGTGTCCTACTATATAGCACAGGGGACTATATTCAATATCCTGTGATAAACCATAATGGAAAAGAATACGAAAAAGAATGTATATATATGTATAGCTGAATCACTTTGCAGGAATTACTACAACCTTGTAAATCAACTATACTTCAATAAAATACACTAAAAAAATAGTTCCTTCCTTTCCATGGCTGGAGATGGGGGTGGTAGTCACAGCATCTACAGTGTCTAACAGTTCAGTTGGAAATGTAGAATTTTTCATTCTGAAGCTTCTCGGAGACAATTCCGTGAATTCAGGGTACAACATGGACCCAAGAGTGTTGCTGAGCTGTCCAATGAGTATTTGTTAGCCAGAGCTTTAGAGAATGACAGGGAATCACGTCCAAGTGCTGATGTTTGTGTACACCAACATTTATTCATGTATCTATTAGACCAATATTCTCAAGCCCCTTCTATGCGCCGCACTCATGCTGGATACCGAGGATAGAGGTTGAGTAAGACGTGATTCCTTGCCTCAAAGAGAGCTCTCAGTCAGTGGTAGAGAAAATTAAACAGACAAATAACACCCCAAATAAACTCCGAGCCATATCACAGATTTGAAGACAGTGAGAAGAGTACAACCGCCTCTTCTTGGGGTTGTGGGAAGGATTCACAGAGGAGGGGGTTTGGTGCCAGGATTCGTGGCCCCTTTGACAGTAAACATACACTTTTTGTTTTTCTCTATACATAGTTGTAACTTGTTGGATGCATACAGAAACGCAAGAATCAATGTCCTAATGATTCGTATTGATTCGTATTATGATGTGGCACTAATGTGTGTGAAGTCAGGACAGTTCACACTCCAGTCTTTTGAACAGAATGGTTAGATTCCATCACGCTTCTTCTTAGTTGCTAAGAAATTCATAAATTCCTCATTGTAATTTGACTTGCTTTCAGACAATAATTGTTAACTGATAAATAGGAGAATTGTCAGGTGTGGAACCAGTTGTGAGAGAAAGATAGTTTCTCTGTTGCACTTACGAAGAATCGCCGATAAGGCCTCTGATCCCATTAAGGATATAAACTCTTTACATCGAGTTGATGACAGCCCCATGGGCTGCCCGAGTCCTCACCAGCTTGACTGTTCTCAGTGCATGTTCAGCCAAAGGGGGATGAAATCAGTGTAAGAATTTCATGGCCTCCAAGAAAATTACTGTTGAGAGATGACCCAGTTCTTTGATTGGTGTCACCAGAAGGCAGGCCTCATTGAGAAATGAATGTAATGACTACCAGCTGCTTAAATTTTCTGTATTGTATGCATTTGCTTTCAAATTGCTATAGCGTTTTGGCATAAACTACCACTTGCTCTTCACGCAGATTTGGGCTCCAGGCATTTTTAATTTTTTTTTTTTTTTTTTTTTTTTTTTTTTTTTTTTTTTTTTTTTTTTTTTTGCGGTATGCGGGCCTCTCACTGTTGTGGCCTCTCCCATTGCGGAGCACAGGCTCCGGACGCGCAGGCCCAGCGGCCATGGCTCACGGGCCCAGTTGCTCCGCGGCATGTGGGATCTTCCCGGACCAGGGCACGAACCCGTGTCTCCTGCATCGGCAGGCGGACTCTCAACCACTGCGCCACCAGGGAAGCCCGCTCCAGGCATTTTTAAAGCAGCAGGCAGAGGCAGGCCTGGCAAAGTAGTGAGCCACTCTGCATCTCGCAGGATGGAAGACAGCATTTGTGCTTGGATCCCTTAATGATTAAGGGCTAAGAAAGCCACATGAGCTCCTTCCTCTCCATTGTGTTCTCATTCACAAGGATCACAGATTGTGGCGTGAGCTTCTACCCTGGGACCCTGAGCTCTGTATTACCACCTCCTGTTCCTGGGTCCACACAAGTTCTTGCATTGGTGCGCTCTGGCCTTACTCATTCTCATGTCTGCACTGACGTGTGAAAACTCTGGAAAGGATCAGATTTTGTTCCTATGAAAGACCTAGATGTATGTGAAGAGAGAAAGTGGGTTATGGGAGTTGAAAAGGTAAAACAGAAAGCTAGAGCAGAAGCTATAGGGCTGTTTGCAAATGAATGAAATTCCATAGGATTCTTTGCTGATGTGCCACCAGTGCTATACTTGGAAACCTCCTTCCCCTCCACGCCCCAGACAGTCATCTTTAACCGCCCGTACCCCACGCCTGTCATTAGACAGCGAAAGATGGTTGATAGCATATTGCAAAGATAGAATAACAATAGCAACAACAGAAATCTTTTAAATTGAACTCTCTACTGGGCACTTACTACGTGCCAGGCACTGCTCTTGGCAATTTTCACACATTAACTCATTTAGTTCTCAGAACAGCGCTGTGGGGACATGCTATTATTCCTCCCTTTCAGGTAAGGGACAGAGGCACAGAGAGCTCAAGTAACTGACCTAAGGTTATACAACTACATGTATCCCTTTCTTAGTCACCACGGTTCTGCCTGGGATAAAGGATCAAATAAGGAAACCATATAAGGGACTGATGTTAATTCCTATTACTTCCTTGCCAAAAGGAAAATTGGGGATTGGAGAGTGTTGGAGGGAGAACATCTGATGCCATTTCCAAGGGAAAGGATTTATGACATTTAGCCTCTCTAACCCGATAACATCTTTTTGGAATGTGTGAGACCCTGAGTCATCCTTGGGGAGCCCCCTGTCCAGACAGGTGACATGAAGTATTTTGCCATCCCAACCTGAATGCATGGCTACATGAACGCTGTGGATAATATTTTTGAGAAAATTGTGAACAATAAGTTCCCATCACACACCTTCTTCCTAGGGACCCACATACGGTCACACTCATCTGCAGGTAGGGGTGTTACCAGGTGCTGCAGGCAGGAGGGTCAGATAAGGTGTAAAGTCTAACTGGCACTGGAACCTCATTCTAACCCAAGGTAGTTGGGACACAGCAAGTTTGTGATTTCTATATGCCTTTGGCCCAGAGGAAAGACTTTGTTTATTTAGCTATACTGAGAGCTTATCTTTCCACATTCCCACTTAGAGATGTACTCCCCACGAGGAACCCGTGAGATGGGTGTCATCTGGAAGAGCTTCTCGAAGGAGCTCCTAGGGCTTTATCATTCTTGCTATGCACCCCTGGAGACCAATGTGCAAATGTGGGCAGTATGGAAGGTTTCCCACTGCTCAATCTGACTCTGACTGCAGGCTTAAGTTGGGTTTGCTGAATGACTTACCTGTTTACGGTAGCCAAGAGTTGAGTATAATGTGGTAGAGCGTTGGGTGACCTCCCTAAAAGGCAGCCACACAACTGGGCCCTTCAGGGTCCTTTGGGGAACTCCTTGGGGGAAGTGATAGAGCTTAGCTGGCTGGCACTGGGCGGTTGGCAGTGAAGGCTGGGCACTGATGCCCGCCTGCTGACCAGCAGCCTGAAGTGGAAATGGTGCGAGTCCACGCTCTGTGCTTGCACGCCTCATGTGTGTGCTTCATGCACTTGGGAAGAGGCAGCCCCACATCATAAAACCTCCCTGAAAGCCACCGAGGTACCTCTCTAAGAAACGTAATGGACTGTACTGAAAGCCTAACTTTGACTGATGTGAGGTTTGGGATTCTACCCAGGTAAGAATCCATGCAGCAAGGAAACCAGAGAAGGCGGATGACCCAGAGTAGGGCCAAACTGTTTACCAGCAGATGTGTTTTTGAAAATCTTCCTTAACTGGTCATGGCAGCGGAAAATATCCTGCTGTTAAACGCATCTGCAATCCGCTGCTCTCCCAGTCCACCTACAAAAATTTTGACCTTTAAAGAAATGATGGAGAAGCTGGTGATTTTTTTCTATGGCATTGAAGCTCAGTCTATTTTAGGCTCCAAGGCAATTGCAGCCCTCTTTGCTCTCTATTTCGCATCACTTTTAAGTCTTGTCCTGGCCACTATGAACCCTTCAGCACTTCTCTTTGTGCAGTCACTCGAGTCAAGATCTGTGATTTGCAGATGACATGTACATTTCTTGGCTGATGGTTGCTGAAGCAGTTTGCAAACCTAAGCCTGTTAAGGGGTGGTGGTGGGGGGGTGGCGGAAGAGCAGATTGCAATAGAAAAACTGTAATGCCACCTTAAATTTCTATTTTCATGCAAATATATAACTCCTTTCTCATTATTTTGATTGAAGGAAAGGTAACTCAGTATTCCTGTTGGCATGAATTACCATATTCATGATTTTGATGACCAAACAATTGGCTGATTTCTGTTGTTTGTCACTCCTAGGAGAGTGCAGTACTTTAGAAACCTGGGTGGGGGGAAGGTGTTATTAAAAATAGTCTTTCACCCCCAAAATGTCCAAACACAAAGATAAAATCTTAGGTTCCTCTCATTATGACAATCTGTTACAAGAATGCATCAAATGACACTCAGCTTCCTAGGCTTTAGAACAATGATGGCTGTATTTTGGATCAACTTTCATGTGTATATCTACAAAATATGTAAATTACCAAATCTATGAAAAAGAGTTAGTTCGGTGTCATTTATTGAAATATTCACTCACTTGAAAAAGACCATCTTAATGAAAAATAACCCTTATTTGATTTTTAAGCAGACATATGTATAAATATAATGTGATCTGAAACACACATTAATGAGATTTCCATCAGAAGGATTACTAAGGTTCTGTGTTCAGACACTGAGAAAAACCAAATGGGTGTATCAAGCCCCCATTCCTAATCTTCAAAAGCAAATTTATTGAAGTGTCTCAGTTTTGCCACACACCCTAACATCTGCATATGGGCCCAGATTCCTAATCCTGTCACACTGTGAGGCTGCAGATTAAGAGAATGTATAAACAATGCTCTGTCGCTACACATAAATATAGACTGCTAAATCAAGTGCGGGCAGGCTTTGTGACAGAGGCTCCTTATCTTAGGCAGACTTTGCACTAAACATTGTTCAAATCCTAAAAAAATTTAAAAGAAAACAACAACAGTGGTAGCCTCTGATATTTTTCTCCCTTTATCTAATTCAAAGGAAGTTCATTGTAAGTAGAAACTACCATATAAAGGTTTCAATAACAGACAGGAAGCAAAGAAAAGGAATTAACATATAAAGAACACTCCATCATGTATTAGATGCTTAACATACATTATTCCAGTTCATGAGAAATCAATAAAATAAGTATTCGCTGAGGTTTCACATTTCAGTGTTCTATACTGAAATTATATTACCTCAATGGTTTCTATGTATCTGTCCCCTTTACCCCTTTACTACTGTTAAAACATTATGTTAGATATGAGAATTTTTGTGAAGGAGTCCCTGAGACCTTCGCAAGTCCCCAAATCCATAAAACTTCTACAAGGAACCAAGTAGAGAATAAAGTCAAGGGATGGAGTTAAATGACTCATTCCTGCCTCCCAGTTCAGGCAGTTCAGATTCATGTCTCAGCAAAATTACAAATTACTATATGTTATGGGCTTTCAGGGTCATTGAAGCACATTCAAAACCATGAATGTTAAATCCACGATTGCCAAGAGCTTATTGTACTACCCGTGTCAGCACGGTACTCGATTGTTATTTTCAGTGACAATCAAAATAGCTTCCATTTAAATTAACCACCACAAGCTTTTATAGGATTTCAAATTTCTGACTACTCTATATTTTGTTTTGCCTTTTGAATTCTATTTGCTCAAAGCCAACATAAGGTAAAATCTACATATCTTGATGGCTCCTTAGAGAAATTGCAGAAAAATCATTAGGACAACAACATTCACAGAGCATGGAGCAAAGTCTGAGATGTGTCCCCTTGTAACTTTCCAGAACAAGAAACTGTAGAAAATATGATTGTATTTTCAAAAGTGTATAAATCAGCCATTTAAATTGTGAACTGTAAGTCACAGTTCTATTGATTTTGTTACTGGGTGAAAAATCACAAATTTTCCATTCATATAGCGAATACAAGCAAAGAAAAGTATGACCACTTTGGGCTGCCTCTACCATTGACAATGTCTACCTGGCTTGGGTCATGTTTGCTTCCTACAGAAACTTGTGTGTTCATGTCAATATTTGCAGAATTTAGAATTGCTCAGAACACTGATTTTTAAACTTCTAATTCAATTCTCTCAGTCTACAGTTGGGTTCTATTTGTGGTAACAGTGATAATTCAAACATATGTCCAAATAAAAGCCTGTCTTTTGGTATCTTTGAGATTAGTCACACAGCAACTACCTCTTTAACAGTCTTGTCTAAACTTCCTGCTCTATATGCTTCCCTCCCCGTCTCCCCCACTCAGCTACCTTTTCCTTCACATGGTTCTGAATTCCTGGGAGACGCCTGAAAGCAGTCCTAAATGTCTCAGGGCTACAAACACCAACCAAGTACAATGCTTCAGACCATCAGCAGTGATTCATGGGCCCTTACGAAAGCCCCATATGTCAGTTGCTACATAAATACTCAGTATCTTTTATCACAAAGCTCAACAACATACCCAGAACAGAATGCAAAAAGAGTACACACATCCCGTTTCATAAGGCCCACGGTGGGGAGGCTCTCGTATGCTTGCCCCCGACACTTCGTCTGCTACCATAACTAAGACAGGGCTGCTCTGCCCTCCGTGTTTGTTTGGATAGTGGGTTGATGACCTGGAATGGTAGGATTGGGGATAGAATGGTTTACAACAGCAGAAATGTTCCCTGGGACAGAAACCAACATCAGCCCTGAACAGAGATCTGATACTGGCCAGATTCTCTTGCATAGAAGTTACACCAATGCAGCAATTTACTTGTTGTCCATGAGAGTTAACAACATAAGCTGCTTCCAGTGGTGTTCAAAGTGTTCAACCAAACAGGGTGGGCTTTTGGGAACTGGAGAGTTCTCCTCTTCCTGTGTTCTTATGTATATGTCATTTGCTGTAAAAGTCAGAGCTCACGCTGGTCACTTTTACATGAATGAGTTCATGTGCCTAATTCCTAAATCCCACATAACCTTCTTATTCTATTTTATTTATTTATTTATTTTTGCCTCAGGACAGTAAATAGAAGCTCAGAGAAGTAAAGAGGCTAACCCTGAGTGAAAAGGACTTGAAAGATTGCAAGTCCCAGGTACCCTGCTTTCCTAGGCCAGAGAAATATAAGCACAGTCTTGTAGACAGAATATCTTTGGCCTTTAGAAAAATAACTCTAGCTGGAAAACGTGGTTGTCTTCCTCTATATAAATCCATATCATACCCGTATATTAAAAGAATGTATTTCACAAAAAAAATCATCATATTTATAAAAGGGATTTTCGTAGGCAAGGAGGACTAAATAAATTAGAAATTGGTTATATCTTTGGTTGTCTTTCTAAGTTCCTTTGAACACCAAGCTTGTGAGGATGGACTCATTTGCATGACTATCTTAACTAATTTATCTGATTTTAAGGTCTACACCTGCAGAAAATTAGATCACAAGTGTTTCTTGTTTCAAATTACATTTTCCTCTGGAAATAACTAATCACAAGGGTTTACACAAGTTAAATAAATGTAACCAAATATACTCGTACTTCCTGAAACTGAATGATCTGGTGATACTGAGGAAGCAATTACAATCTTAATTGGCATCAAATGATAGGAAATTAGTTTCATGGTAAATATTCATTCTCTCTGTTATCAAATCTATTATTTGCCTTAGAGATATGACATTTAGCCTTGCAGAAGGAGTCCAATTTCATTTGTTTTCCTAGAGCATTTTTTTTTTTTTTTTTTTTTTTTTTTTTTCCTGCAGTACGCGGGCCTCTCACTGTTGTGGCCTCTGCCGTTGCGGAGCACAGGCTCTGGATGCGCAGGCTCAGCGGCCATGGCTCACAGGTCCAGCAGCTCCGCGGCATGTGGGATCTTCCCAGACAGGGGCATGAACCCGTGTCCCCTGCATCGGCAGGCGGACTCTCAACCACTGCGCCACCAGGGAAGCCCTCTAGAGCATTCTAATTGAGGATTAGAATCCAATCTTTTGTAGAGAATGCATAGGAGAATTTTGCTGTTTTGATCAGGTAACATCAAAACAAATGCCAAGCATTATCTATTTTTAATGTTAAGGTTCCCTGAATAAAAATTAGTCTCAGCTGTTCAAGTTTCATTTGAGTGAGATCCAAAATTTAAAAAGTCAAGTTCAGTGAAAAATTTGATCAAGGCAGTGTTTGGTTATCAATTGCTGTATAACTAACATCTTAAAACTAAGTCATTTGAAATCATTATTTATTATTTATTATTTCTCATGGTTCTGTGAGTTGATTGGGCTCAGCTAGGTGGTTTTCACTTGGAATTGCTCTCAAGACTGCAGCTGGGGTTGGAGTCATCTGTAGAACTGAGTTGACATCTAAAGTGGATCTTTCCTCCCACATGTCATTTGGGATGGATGGAACAGCTGGAAGCTGGCTGGGCTTCCCTCTACACGTGGCTAACTTGGGTTCCTCACAGCATGGGGGTTTCAGGGCAGTCAGGTTCTTACACGGAAGCTGGCTTCTCCCAGAGCGAACATTCCAAGAGAGCCAGACAGAAGTCGTAAGATATCTAGTAACCTAGCAGCATCACTTCTGCTCTGTTCTACCAGTCAAAGCAGTCACATGCTAGTTCAGAATCAGTGGGGTGGAGGAACAAACTTCAACTCTAGATGGAGGAATGACATGTCCATATAGAGAGGGGAGGAATTGGTGGTGGTCATCTTGAAGACAAAGTATCACAAAGAAAGCAAACGATATTCATACTTACGTACATCAGATTATTTTGGAGGATATTCCCGCTTAGTTTCTCCATATAGAACATGTGGATATTCAAAACAAACAGATATATTAGTGAAGGCCAAGTGTTGGGGGAAATTTCTGTAATCTGCAAGTCCCCAGTGAGGGCATGACATTTCCATTCCTCTCTACAAGAGGGAAAAATAAGGAAGGAAAGTCTCCAGCCTTTCACCACAAACTCCCTCAATCCTCCCCTTGGGAAAAGAGATTTATGTGGGAGTGTGTTTAGAAGAATTAGTTGAGCTGGTGAGACTCAGCCTCTGTTGGCTTTTCATTCCCTCATTTATAGGTGGCCTGCAGTGCTGCTTGGCAAGGACTAAAGGGCAGTTCTGCCCAATTCAGGGCTGGGGTGTTGGGCCCTCACATCTGTGATACGTTCTCTAGTCCAGGGACTGGCTGACTCTAATACCTGATTTCTCCATCTTGGTTCACATCTTGGGGGTTATTTGTAGTCCCCAGCTCCAACAGTAAGATTCTCAAACACTCATTCCTTCTCAAAACAATTTCTGGGGATAAAATTTTAGTTGAAGAACACTCTTTTTCTTCCCGCTACCAGCTATTGGGCATTCATTTTGTGTCAGTCACTGTTCAATGTTTTACATTTCTTAGCTGGTTTAATCTTCACAGCAACTCTGTGGAATAGATATTGTCTCCCCATTTTTCAGGTTAGGAATCTGAGGCCCAGGGTCACACAGTGGCCATGTGGCAACACAAGGTTTTGAGCCCAGGTGGCCGACCTTCAAAACCTGTGTTGTTACCACTATCCTGCCCTGCATCATAAACCAGCTCCATACATGCTTTCATTCATGTGTATTTTCTAACTGATGATATTTTCATGTGACTTCGTTTCAGAAAGTTTTTATGTCAAATGATGACAATGATAATAATATTAATACATATTATGCATTAGACATGACGCTACAGATTTCCAAGGATGAACTCATTTAATCTTCACAATAATCCTGTGACTTAGGTACTATTAGTGCTTGATGATTTTTTTGTTTGTTTTTGAATTTTATTTTATTTATTTTTTTTGTACAGCAGATTCTTATTAATCATCCATTTTATACACATCAGTGTATACATGTCAACCCAATCTCCCAATTCATCACACCACCACCTCCACACCCCGCTGCTTTCCCTCTTGGTGTCCATACGTTTGAGTGCTTGGTTTTTACAAATAAGGAAACTAGGCACAGCAGGTCCAAGGTCATGCTGGAGGACGCTGGGAAGAATGGTTTCTGGGATACGGGAAAGTTCTCTTGCACCTCAGTGTCTTCTCTACTTGTTTGCTGATGTCTGATGCTTCTCATTGGAAGACACAGCATAGAAAGAAAGCTTAATATTTATATACACACTGAAAGGTATGGCATTGACTTAACACCTCACTACAGGTATCAGGACTGCAGTCTCAAGAGTAGGTTCTGATGGGGTGATAGGCAAGGTATCCTGGGGCAGGGGATACCCCGAGAAAGGAGGCAGCACAAAGGGAGAGGAGAAAATAAGACATAAATGAGGAGATGCTGATTTCCTTCCACTCCAAATCTTTCCAGGGAAGGCCCTTTTCCTATTACATTCTTACCCAGTAATTCATCCTTTCCCTAGAATTCTTGAAAGCAGGAGCTATTGAGAAAGTAGCCTGTCTGAAAGTATATTTCCTGCTGTTTATCTGCTTCCAGAACTGGCTGAAGTTTACTTTTTGGTACTCCAGAGACCTAGCTTCCTCTTGCCTTCTTCCAGTGTGGTCTATTTAATCTCCTGTTGTGTGGGAAATTATGTTCAAAATCTCCGTGATCCTCTGTCCGTAGTAAGTTATGCATGTAGTGACAAGTACATGCCACAAGGTCTTGAGATTATATCTGCAATGTGTTGCTGCTGACTGTTGATCAAGATAGGCTGGAAGAAAAACATTATTTTCAGGTGTGAAAAACCATCACCTTTATCAAATAATTTTTCTTGCATTTTTCCCAAGACGTTGTAGCCTATTTAAACTTGGGAGGTTAAGTTTGTAGCATTCATTATGACTGAAAATTTAGTTCACACAATCATGATGCTCTCTTTATTAGGTGTTACTGTTAAACAATATTAAAATAAACACAATGTGGCTGGCCTTTTGTAAGCTACATGGCATGTTTACTTCTTTGCCTGGTTTCTTAATTGCATTTATTCATCTTTCCAACTACTAGTGCCATGGCCACCCACAATATTTGCTATTTGGGGGCATGTGGTTTACATTTTATATTGTGCCATGATGGCCTTTGATGGAGGGCATCTTATCTGAGTGGTTTGTAGTGTGTTGTGGTCTGAATTCTTGGCTGGCGGTTTGTCACAATCCCAGCCCTTGTCTCTGCATTCTATCTTTAGAAATGGAGGATGGTGGCTCTTTAAAACTCATTTAATTAAGAATCCCATGACAGTAGAGGAGAGAGACTATGGAAACACCAAAGTATACCTCTCTGCTTTTTAAAATCATGTGGAGGATCATGAAAATGATTGAAGGCGAAGTCTTCAAAGAAGCCAACTGTGAGACTAAAGACACTATACCTGGTTATTTAAAAACAATGGAAAAGGTAAACTTCCTTACTCATCTTGTTCCAAAAACTTGGAACAGATTGAGTTGTCCAGACCCAGTTTTAGGAGCAACGCCAAACACGGATCGAGGCATTCTCAATATCTTTAAGATTTTTTAAAAAATGGACAAGCAATATTGAGGATGAATTTGAGTGCAGGAAAATTACACATAATCTCATTGGCCTAAGACCCATTTTTGCACATTAATGATCTTTGTCCCTACACAGATCAATGTTTATTTTCATAGTTACCGTCACAGAATATATTCTATTCTCTAGGCTTTTATCTTTTAACATTGTATGCGATACATTGTTCCATGTCACCATCTGTATCAAAATTTGTTTAATAAGTTCCATGTTATTGTTTTCACAGAAAGAAAAATGCACAATACCTCACTTATTTTTACTGTTGAATAATAACCTTAGAATGAGTTTTTATAGGTGAGGTTATTGGTTCAAACTGTATGAACATTTTAATGGTCCTTAATAACTTGCCATATTGTTTTCCAAGGAGGTGCAGGACTTGTGCATGCCATTCCAACAGAATGAGAGTAGTAATTTAATTTCAATATAACAGTGGATACTACCACTGTTATGATATTTTTCCCTGTAATGGAGACCCTGAAAAATTCCAAACCCAACTGATTATTACCTTTCAGGAGCTGCTGCTGAGCCAACACCTTGGTATCTTTGTTCTTGGGAAGAAATGAGCTAAGGATGAAGAACCAGCTAAAATGACCACTGGACAATTTTTGCTCACTGTATCCACCGGGTGAGAGGCTTTTCAGAGTGGCTTATGGTATCCTCTGGCAAGGCACCAACCCATACCAGTGCTACTTCAGGCTGCAGGCTGGGCAGACAGGTACAGTCTTGTCGGTGTCAAGGAAGAACATGGGTAGCAGGAGACCTAAGAGTGAATGAAAATTGAATTATCTGTACTTCTAGGACTTGTCTATTGAGAAACAGCAGTGCTGGCAACCATTTACTACCAACAAGAGGCAGTTCCAAGAGAAGAATATAAAATATGCTCTGCTCAACCCCAAGGAACTTGGAGTGTCTCACAATGGCCAATTTATTATTTTTACCCTGTCCAGTGACATGGAAGGATGCATCAGGGAGCTGCTAGCCTCTGCGATGAATAACTTAAGTCAGGCTGCAACATGTGAAATAATTCAGCTGACCAGGATTTATAACACTAGCTGGATTTTTCGCTTTCTTTGGGGTTCATGAAGCATGGTGTTGTGAGATACCACAGGAGTCCCGTGATGAAGTTACATATCTATTTCTCTTCCTTATTTTTATTTTTTGGTATTTTCATATTATTTTATTGCCTAGTTCAGATGTTTTTCTAAGCAGGGTCTGGTCTCCTAGGGGACTCATCTCTTCTGACTTTGAAAATTAGAACCACAGATGGATCAGACTTCTAAATACTCTGTTTTTATACTCCCTTCTTCACATATCTAGTCCCAGATGGTTTTGACTTCCTGCTGCTGTGTGGACTGTGTTAGGCTGCAATTTATTTTGCTCAATTATTTATGTGCACTTGCCCAAATAAGAGGGTAGCAATGTAGCACAGGCGTACAATTCAGTCTATCTCATTCCCCAGGTCCTATGTCAGTTTGCAGGATGGCTGGCTAGATTTGAAAAGGGGATTCTACCCTCTGTCATTGGAAAACACGGCTCACAGGAGCTACCTATGGCAGGACTCTTGTCTTTGCAGGTGAGGTCCAGGTACAATTTCATGGCACTAAGGAGAGTCTTAATCTTTGTGCTCCAGGAGACTCAAAGGCCTAGAATACTGGATAATCACACCTCCTAATCTCTGTACACTACATGGGTGTTAGAGCTGGAAGGGACTTCAGAAGAACAGCTGGTCCTCATTTCTCAGAGGGCCAATGATTTGCGACATTCCTTTTTGTGTGTGTGTGCTGTCATTCGGAAACCGTGAAAAGCTATCCTTTCCTAAGTTACTCTGTGGCCCTTCCAAATTCAGTTTTAACTGGGAAATCTTAATGAGATCCTTCAAGCAGTTAAAAAAAGGAGAAAAACACTTGCGTAAGTGGAATTCAGAAAGTAGCTATGTTTTTTCTTTGTTGACATATACCCTTTTGACTTCTTAACATTGCTGAATCAAATCCCAGTGTCTTGAGAGGTTATTGCCTGACCACAGGTTAAATATTTTAATATTCACTGATTGGGGGAAAGTATCGTGGGTAACTAATGCAAGATCCTTGAATGCTGAAGGCATTAGTGGCTCCATAAAATGTAAATGCATTCTTAATTATCTCAAGTCACTGCACGCCCAAGTAATTCTTTCACAAGAAAAACACAGCTTACTGATAATGAGCACGAAAATTACTAAGAGATTGGTGGGGTAAATCTCTTAAACCTCTTTTCTCTTTTTTTCTTCTCCAAATTTTGATGTGACTTTGCTAATTTGCATGTGTGTCCCTTTCTAGATTGTACAGATAAACATAGAGCCTCACAAGGGATTTGGGGGGTTGGAATTACAACAGTTTCTACCTGCGGGCTAGCTCAAAAGATTATTATTATTATCATCAGGACTTATTTTATTGGATCCATGAAGCTTCTGGGGTCTTAAGAAGCTCAGGTTATACCCCGTAGTTGCACAGTGATTTTATTTTTAAATGTGCATTTTATCTGTTACCTCATTTTATGGCCACAGCATCCACATGAGGCAGGTATTTTCTTGCCATTTTTCAGTTGGAACACTGAAACACAGCAGAACAAATGACTTATCTTTGGCCATTCAACATGTAAATGGGAATTGGGGGCTGAACCTCAGGTCCTCCAGCCTTCAGCCCTGTGCTCTCTCTACAAAGCACCCTCATTTCTTCAAGCCCAGTAAGGGAAGTGATTTGAAAGCCACCTTCTCGGGCTATCAGAAAGTGGTTTACCCGAGGTGTTTCTTCACCACTCTCCTTCTTTAATGTCACCTGACACCAAAGACCTCATTATGGGAAGCACTGAACGTGGACCTGACTAGTCTGCTGACAATATCCTGCCATGGATCAGACAATTACCAGAGCCGATCCCTCTGATAGGGAGCTCCTGTGGGTGACAGATGGGGGCCTTAAGGGAGGTCCCATCCACATCCCGTGCACTGAGGCGGGGCTGATCAAGGATCCTCGCTGACATCTGGGGATGTGCATAGAAGTAAGAGCACTCACTGTGAGGCTGAACACCATGCATGACATCAGGCAGAAGAGCGATGCTTCTGGCCATCAGCAGTGAAGTCTGTTCTCATGCATCAAAGGCCCGAGACACCTCTGCCGACATGCTGACCCCGAGTGGCTGTGACTTCAGCAGGAAGGAGCAGCATCACCTACCTGCTTCTTGAGCATCTTAACTGGGGTGTCTGCTACGCTTCCACACACAAGCTGCTGGGCAACCTGACACTCCCAGACTTCGCCTGGGTTCCAGAACAAAGTTAAGATCTTCGAAGGCTCTGAAATCTGGGGCAGTCCTACCACAACTGAGAGCTGGCGAGGCGGAGGAGATGATCTCCTGGAGTTGAGCTCCTCTGCAACCCTGTCCTCTCCCTCAGGGCACACTGTTCTCGGCCCTTCTTACTGGCGCTTTGTGCTGTCTCTGGCTGCCTTTAGCCTCATGTGCTTCCTCCCACTACCCCTGAGAGGCGGACCAGCTCCACCATGGGAGCTGATACCTGCACTGGTTTTATGGGCTTGGGATCTTTGCAATCAAATGGCCCTGAGTTTAGAAGGGTCTCGCCCTTGATTTAATGCTTTGTTGTTGTTGTCTTGAAATTCTTAATAAATTTTGAACAAGGAGCCCCACTCTTTCATTTTGCACTGGGCCCCATATATCACGGAGCCAATCCTGCCAACACCACTGGGTTTTCTGGCATCCTGGGTCCCAGAGCTGGGAGGAAGCTTAGAAGCCATTGTCTGGTTCCATTCTTGCAGTTTACAGAGAAGGGCAAGAGCCACCATTAGGGTGACTGGCCTGAGGTCACCCAAGAAGTTAGAGGCAGAGCTGTAGCTGAGACCAGCTGGCTTCATGGCTAGCTGAGTGCTCTTTCCCCTGTACTGTGATCCTAAAGCCCCCTCCTGAACACAGGAGCAGGTCTACCTCAGAGTTGGGCATGGCAGAGGTGGTGTCTCTCTCAGACACCTTTTACCTCCTTGGCCATAGGGACAGGAAGGGACAGTGACAGCAGCCTTCTGCCCTAGCAGTGCTCCTTCCTTGCCTCCATAAAATAACTCTTAAAAGCTTGGAGAAAACAACAGATAATGGAGAGCTTTGGCCTAAGACAAGAGTTTCAACCACAGCATCAAAACAAAATTTTGTCTCAAAGAAAAGAAATGTCCCAAGAAGATTATTATTACTACTAATTAAATTAGTGGTGCCTGTAAATGATTCGTACTCATCCTTGCATAACCATACATGTGAGTGTAATTGACTTTCAGAGAATGTCATTTTCACTGGAATTATGATGTGCTTTCTGGTATGTCAACTGTGCTTACTACTGAGTACCCTTCAGGTACGTGATGTCATCTGCTGTGTGAAGAAGAGTGGTTGAGAACCGAGGGTATGCTAGGCTTACTCCTCTCAGTTCTCCAAGATTTATGCTAAACCAGATCAGGAGAAAGGCACCTATTTGTGTCACATCCCACTAATCCCTTACGTTGAATTGTCTATACAGAATCACAGGCATGCCTCATTTTATTGCACTTGGCTTCATTGTGCTTTTTACAAATTGAAGGTTTATGGCAACCCTGTGCTGAGCAAGTCTACCAGCATCATTTTTCCAATAGCGTTTGCTTACTTTGGGTCTATGTGTCATGCTTTGATAGTTCTTGCAATATTTCAAACCCTCCACCAGTGAAAAGATTATGACTCGCTGAAGGCTCATATGAGGTTAGCATTTTTTAGCAATAAAGTATTTTAAAATTAAGGTATATACAGTTTTTTTGAGACATAGTCCATTGCACACTTAATAGACTACATAACTTTTATATATGACTCACATTACTGCGATATTTGCATTATTGTGGTGGTCTGGAACCGAACCTGCAATATCCCCAAGGTATGCTTATATAGTTTCACAGTATTCCAGATTACTTGCTGAGAGCTAATTCAACACACCTACAGCACTACTGAAACATCTTGGTACTTTGGGTGGCATTGCTATCAAAAACTTTGTACATTATGTACATTCAAGGTCCTTCATACTAAGATTCACCCAAACTTGAGACCTATGGTAAAGTTTATTCCTTCTGGTGATGTGGTAGAAACAGGGAACTGTGTGACCCATTGCGTGTCCTTCACTGATTGTTTTGGTTGCTAGGAAGCAGAGGTGCTCAGAACTAGGATTTCTTGTTTTCAACTACTCACTCCTTTATAGTTTAATAAATGTTTCCCTTCTTGGCTTTTTATTTTAATAAATTTAAAAGCTACAGAGACATGCAAAGAACATAATAAGCACCTATAGTCCCAATTCTCACAATTAACATATGTTAATATTTTCCTGTATTTGTTTTCAGTCGTTTTTTTTTTTTGCGGTACGCGTGCCTCTCACTGTTGTGGCCTCTCCCGTTGCGGAGCACAGGCTCCGGACGCGCAGGCTCAGCGGCCATGGCTCACGGGCCCAGCAGCTCCGCGGCATGTGGGATCTTCCCGGACCGGGGCACGAATCCGTGTCCCCTGCATCGGCAGGCGGACTCTCAACCATTGCGCCACCAGGGAAGCCCCAGTAGTTATTTTTAAAGACATTACCACTTAGCTAATGTCCCACTCCCACCACCACCACCCCACTCTCCTTCAGTGTTCCCATGGCCAATCACTGAGATGAATTTGTTGTGTATTTCGGAGTCCATTTTCCATACTTTTGCACACAAATATGTGCATTTGTAAAAAACATTTTAAACATTTACACAAATGGTATACTGTAGATACAGTTATTCTTCTTGCATTTCATATTTTTCAAGATCTGATTATGATACATATAGATTTAGCTCATTCCTTCAATTGTTGTGAAGTAATCCATCATACGAATATGCCATATTTTATTTATTCCTTTACTCAATAAGGAACTTTTAGGTTATTTCTGACGTTTTCCTGTCTCAAACAATGGTATTGTGAACACCCTTTACTGTGTTCTTTGTTACACACATGCAAGGATTTCTCCAGGGTGTGGATGTGTACACATAAATATACACATGCATAAGAATTTCTCCAGAGTATAGAGCAATGAGCAAACCAATCAGCAAAGGAGTTTCTGAGTTACTCTCTTTATTACATGTGCCTTTTATTCCATGTTAATAGTTTTCACATTTCCAGTGTCTCTGAATTTGTTCCAAGCCACTTCATATCTTTTTAAGGATTAAGTTTGTCTAAATAAAAAGAACTAGCTGTGTCATTAAATTTTTTAAAGATTTGTGAAATATACATAAGATGAAGTATTAAAATGAAAGTGTCTATCACCGTCTACTTTCTGCAGGGTCAATATGCAGATGCTCTGGAAAGAGCAAATTCTTCATTTTTGGCCAAAGTTTATTATTTGGAAGGAAGCTCAAAAGAAAAAAGGAAACAAAATCAGTTTTAGAAACTGGGAATTTCGTCCTTAAAATTTCAACAGAAATAGCAAAGGAATAATCAGAAGATATCGAAGTTATCAAGAGTTCAGTGGGCAGCAGCACTTTCTTCTTCTTCATATTCTTTTGTCCTCATTTCTTTGACCTCCTGGAAAGGCTGTGGGACGGTGAATGGGATCCTCTTTTGTTATCAACGTTGGACCAAAGTGCTGGCGTGCACTTTCTGCTCTCGCCTCTCTCCTCCCCAGAAGGGTTTTCCCTATTCTTCCCCTCTTTTCCAGGGTATCAAAGAGCTTTCCCATAGCATCAGCCCATCCCAGCAACCAAAACAAGGGCTTCTATTAACTGGGCCTTTGACTGCAAGTAAGAGGAGAATCCAACTCATTTGCATTAAACCATAAGGAACCTTTATTACTTCACAGAAGTTCCAAGCTAAGGCAGTTCCAGGGTTGGTTCTTTAGTGGCCCAGGGGCATCATCGAGGGCCATGTACTTTCCACCTTTTTGTTCTGCCATCTTCAGTGTATTTCCCTTTACACCTGAGACTACCTCCTCAATGGCTGCAAGATCGCTGCAGGACTTCCAGGCATCACACCCACCATGATGATGTCCATTGAAAGAAGAGGGACTATTTCTTTCTGTATTTTTTTTTTTTCAGCCAGAGAGGGAAACCTTTCTCAGAAGTCCACCAGCAATACTCCCCTTAAGTCTCATTGATTAGAACTCCATCACATGACTACGCTAAACTGCTCATTGGTGAGGGGAGCAAAACCACAGTGTTTCCCAAATCAAGATGTTAGCAAATGTGTGGAGATTTTTTCTTTTTTTTTGGTCATAATGACTGGAGAGGCTACTGACATTTAGTAGGTGAGGTCCACAGATGCGAAACCAGCTTTAATGTGTGGGATACACAACAAAGAATATTCCCACTTGACTCCCAGTAGCACCCATATTTAGGCTGGCTGAGACAAATCATAATTCATCTCCTGGGGATAGACATAGAGTAGGAACCAAATTCTTTGAAAGCATGTGGCCTTATAGAGGAGGGTGGTGGCTTCTTTACAACACTGAGGTATCTATTGTAAAGGAGGAGAGGAAATCAACCCTTCCTCATAAGACTCCAGCTCCGCACTATGGGCACCTGCTGTCCCAGAAGGAAGTTAGAGACCTGCACAAAGTCACTAACAGAGTGTGCATCTGGCTCCCCTATGTTCTCTTCCTTAAACCAGGGACAGGTGGGTACAACACAAACTCAGTCACATCTGGGGAAGGACTGCTCTACCCTTAACCTGACCTCAGGCGACTACACCTGTGACAATGTGATATAGTAAGAAATACATATTTTGGTCTTTGTCCCTGATTCCTGGCCAGAGCTCCTAAAACTTTTGTAATTTCCTATGCGATAAAGGTGCTAAGAGCATCTTTTGTTCTAAATGTAGTCTTTGACTCCAGCTCCTGATACAAAGCTCGGAAATCTCTTGGGATTTCCTGGGTGATAGGAGCATTTTTTGTTCTAGTGAGACAACTCGGTGCAATCTTGGATAGCTTCAGGATGAGGGCTGGTCATCAGAAAGATCAAGCCATGCTTAGAAGCTTGGAACTCAGCCCCACCCCGCATTCTCTGGGAAGGGGAGAGGGTCTGGATATTGAGTTAATAATTGATCATGATTATGTGATGAAGCCTCCATAAAAATCTCTGAACTATGGGGTTTAGAGAGTTCTGGGTTGGTGAACACATTCACGTACCAGGAGAGTGGTGTATCCTAACTCCATGAGAACAGAAGATCCTGCACTCATGACTCTTCTGGACCTCGTTCTATGCTTCTCTTCATCTGGCTGTTCATCTGTATCTTTTGTCATATCCTTTATTATGTAATAAGCTGGTAACATAAGTGCTTCCCTGAGTCCTGTGAGCCATTCTAGCAAATTATTGAGCCTGAGAAGAGGGTCTGGAAACCCTGGTTTATAGCTGGTTGGCCAGAAGTACAAATGACAAGCTGGGACTTGTGTTTGGCACCTGAAGTAGGGTGGGCTTGTGGGACTGAGCCCTTAACCCATGGGATCTGACCCTAACTCCAGGTAGATAGTGTAAGAACCGAATTGAATTGTGGGAAATGCAACTGGTGTCAGAGATTTGTTTAATGTGGGAAACCCTGACCTCAGGCACACACTTGGAGTATAGAAGTATTTTCCCCTTACAACTCTTCAGAGGCTTTGGGTACAGATGACATTTAGCCTCTTCTTCATGTTGTTCAACCATTAGCATGGCTGTGGTTCTGTGGCATCATGGCACAGGGGTTGATAAAAGTCCTTTATGGGCTGAGGCATTACTCACAGGAGAAAGAACGCTGAACTTGGAGTCTTACAAACACAGCTGGTTTTGCTCTGCCATACCTACAATATGACCTTTACTTCTTTGAGTTTAGTTTCTCATTGGTCAAATACAAGCAATATTATCTGTTCTGCCTTTTCCCCAGGACTGGGCACATAGCTGAGAAGGTAGAGTAAGCCCTTCAGAGTTGTTGATGTTCAGATTCCTGCTGGCAAAAATCTTACACACAAGGCATTAGATATTTTCATTATGAAACATGCAGGTACCACAAGTTCAGTAACTCTGCAATATATGTCCTGAGTCTGCTTTGAGGGATATTTGCAATCCTGGTATAAACTCTTAGTCATTCACTTTTTAGAAAATAAAACTCACACCTATGTACTAATGGTCAGGCCAGTTACAAGGGTGTTCTCTGTGAAAAACCATTCATTTATTTATTCAACAAATATTTATTAGCACCTACACATTTATGGTGCTGGAGTTATCTGTCTTCTCCCTACACAACCAGGAAACAGTGGTGACATCGACAGATTATGCAATTGAATGGAGGACTTTGGCAGGAAGACGAACAGTATTACTTTGGGTTTATTAAATCTGAGGTAACATTATGGTAAAAAAAAAATTCCGTATCCAAACCACTTCACAACTTCCCAAAGGAAAGTACTGAAGTTGAATAAAAATTGAGTGCTCCAAATAGGTAATAGCATAGGAAGGCCTGAGACTAGAATATGGAGTCAAATGGGGTACAGAGAACCAGGGAAGATAAGAGTGAGGAGCTACCACTTGGGATGGCATTGAATCAATGATGGAGGAGGGGTTTGACATGTGTTTATGGGTGTATGCTTGGTCAGGTTTAAAGAGTCAAACTGGAAAGACAGGTTTAGTAGCAAATTTTTTATGAGTCTTGATTTGGGGAACGAAGATAAGTAGGGGACAAAGATCTATGTCTGCGTGTATAGTTCAGTAAAAATTGCCTAATTCCCTAGTTTGAGAGAATCACAAAGTGTAGTCTGGGCAAATATCTGGAGTGACATCAGAGGTCAGCTCTGTGACTGCAGCACCAGATTGTTCTTATGTCAGAGAGCTGAAACTCTGTGTCAGATGCTCCCTGCAGCAGCATCACCGTTGTCAATGCTATCACCATTATCAATGCTATCACCGTTATCAGTGCCATCACCATTGTTAATGCCATCACCATTATCAATGCCATCACAATTGCCATGCCATCACAATTGCCATGCCATCACCATTGTAAATTCCATCACCGTTGTCAATGCCATCACCATTGTCAATGCTATCTCCACCATGTTTCCTCTGAAACATCAAAACCATGATAGAAGACTAAGATATGGATGTCTAGCTAATGTCTCTTGGATACAAGGTAAGATAAACGGAATGGTGTCCAAAATAAGCATACATAAAGCCACATTGCAAGTTGCTTTCACCAAGTTGGAAAGTCTGAGAGAAAAAGCCAGACAGATCTCCTAAAAGTTTTGAAATGCCAAGTACTTCTCAGGATTCTACTGCCATGTGAATGCTATTACCCAAATTCTTTTTGTTGAACATAGCTCAGTTTTTAAGCCATTTTTGAAAGTGACTGTAGCTATACAAGACCATAGTTATAGTGAAATGCAATCTGTTGATCTCTTTATGGTGGAGTCTATATATCATTTACACTTCACTTCTCTGTGGGTGGAAAAGCTTTTTTCATGGTTTATTTAGCAGGAAGTCATTTTGATCATCAAGATGAGTAATCCTTTACAGCTGTTTGCAATTACTGTCTCTACTCTGCCAGGAGTTTTAACTATTATACAAACTGAAACACCAAATGAGTTGAGGCAAGATGAGGAGAGGAGAAATGCATATTTCATAGGTCCATTCATGTCATGCGAAATTACCCATCACTTGTTTTTCCATTCTAGGTTTCTAAATTCTAAGTCACATTTCAAGGTAATTTCTAACCGCCTTTCTAATTCTGAAGGTTTTTTTTTAATCAATGAAGGTAAGTACAACCCATAACACTAGGTTTCCTACGACTATTGGGAAGTCGCCATAGCTTAAATTCCGTATAAGTATGAAGCCAATTTAGTTGGAAAACAAAACAAAACAAAACAGGCCTTCATCTGCGTATCCATCTCTTGGAAACACCCATTGTGAAAGTATAATGATCGAAATATTTCAATTACCAAGTGAATAAAATGACATATTTTCCCCTTCTTATCTAACACAAACCTGATTTAACAAATCTATATTACAGGGAATTTAGGAGCTCTTTGTCAATTGTTAATTAGATTGATGAATAACTAATTTGTGGAACATAAGAGCTTGGAGCTAGAGGACAGACCTTAATTCAAATCCTGACTCTCACTTTCTATTTGTGTGACTTTGGGCAAATTTTTTAATGTGCAAAATGTGGATAATAATAATATAATCTACCTCATGGAGGTATCATGAGAATTAAAAGGAGATGGTCCATATAAAATGCTTAATACAGGTTAAAGTCCTCTATCAATTGTAGCAAAGATCTTTCTAGAAATGATTCTTCATGGTTTTAAAGTCCAGGGATCATGCTCCTTATTTGCCTCCCCGCCCTGCTAACCTGCTAACCAGGGCACACACACATAAACTGTCTTACCTAACCGCCCTCTTCCCCAAACACACACACACACACACACACACACACACACACACACACAGAGATTCAGATGAGGGGATGAGCCCAGAGAAAAAGTCTTGGGATTATTGGGATTGTTCTGATTGTCTCTGATTGGGTCACATGCCCATCCTGAACCAAAGGGCTCCCACAATCTGATTGGTGAGGCCTGGGTCGCATGCCCACCTCTGGGGACAGAGGAAGAATCAGCTTACTTAATTGGTCCACTTGGGCTGAGCTCAGATAGATCTCCCATCAAACCCTGGGTGCTGTTTCCAGAAAAAAAAGAATAGAATTAGAATGAACAAAAAGATCAAATCACCACTCCAAGCATTTTTCTTCCCTGGGCAATTGACCAGAGGGTACATGGAATAAACTGATCCAGATTGTAATGATTTATTGAAAAATGCCATGCCTATTCAAATTGCCTTATTCAAACTGACAATAATTTATAAAACTTGACTATATCCAAAAGCCAGCACTCCAGTGAAAGGGTAATGTTATGTATTATTAATACATATTAATATTTAATAACTACTCTCAGGGATACCCTGCTCTTCACTTAGCAGAAGATGTTAGATGATAGATGAGCAATTGATCAAAAGGTCAGAGAGTAGCAGGCATTCTTGTGATGTAGCAAGTACTGGAGAACTGCTGTGAATATCCCGGGAATCTTCTATGGGTATTAATAAAGCAAGAGTTTGGTTCCCAAACACTGACCCGAGTTCTAGTTTGGCAAACTTTGTATCTTCTGTTCATACTTAGCTTCGAGTATTTTCAAATGGGGGTTAATGCAAGGAGATGACCCAAAGGATAAGGATGGGAAAGATAATTTTCTTACCACACACCTTGTGATACTCATGTAATACAAGCACAGGGATGAAAACAATGCTGATAAAAGTAAAGTTCTATTAACTTATGGGGCTAGAGGAAGAACATGTAAAGAGGTCAGGATCTCATTTCAGATTTAACTTGTTCTTACATGGATATGACAGGGAATTCAGAAAAATCCAGATTTAGAACTGACTAACCTGAGCATCTGCTACATGCCAGGCCCTGTGCCAGTCTTTTCCCAAACTAGGTATCGTCTTATCCTTACTCGTACTCTCAGAGATGGCTGGGTAATAGTCTCCTCCATCTAAAGATGAGGAAAATGAGGGTCACAAAGATCAATACCACAGAACTTCTTAGAGGTGGGGCTGGGAAATGGACCCAAGTCTTCTAACTCCAACTCTCCTCATTATAGCCTTCTCTTTCCGTGACAAATTGTACCTTCAATCTAGCATGATTTTTTTCAATTATTATAGATAATGTTTTTTCTTTTAATTTTTGAAAAACAAGCATAGCTTTACTCAACTGGAATAAAAATGCCAAGCAATCACCTTTCCCCTTCCCAGGAAGGCAGGCAACAAAGGTGCAAAGACTTTAGAATCTGGAAAATGGCAACTTACCTAAAATTGGGGTTAATGACCAATGTTTGCTACTAGAAATTAAGTATTTTGACTACTGTCCAATGTTTCAGGAGAGTAAATTAGGGGTTAAGCTAGAAGAAACTGGTAAACAGATTGGGCGTTGAGTCACTAGGACCTAGATTTGAAGAAAGGCATAAATAATTATAACTGGTATAGCTCTGGATAACCTCATTGAGCCTCATCTGTGGATGAAAATAATAAAAATAATACCTATCACATAGGATTATTGTGAGAAGCAATGAAGATAATACACATAAAGCACTTAGCACAAAGCCTGGCCTGTGGTAAGGGTATTATAAATGCTAGTAATTTTATTAGCACTGTTAATAGTATTAAGACTGTTAGTGTTCCTTAAGATTGATCAGAAGTAAATCCCTTTGGTTGGAGGAGGGAAGTGTATTCGTTTATAGAAATAGGATGTGCTACATCCATGATTCATGGGAGGCAGTGGGTGCAACATACAAGGCGATGAGGAGGATTCAGCAGTGTGTTACGTCACAGGTAGCACGAGAGTGAGGTGAGTCAAGGGCAGAGCTGGTATCCAAAATGTACCTGCTGCCCCAGAAACACAGAGTGGTGTCAGTGGTGGTGAATCTCCTGTCAATAAAGTCATAATGAGAAAAGCCTTTTGTAAATACAGCAAACAGAAACTGTGCACAGAGAAACACTTGGTCTTTTTAGATCCAATTTAGGAAAGGGTTAGGTCCAGTTTAGGGGAGAGTCTGGAGTAGAATTTGGCTGTACAGTGAATGATGGATTAAATTACAAGGGGGGCATTATTGAAGTATTTGAATAAATGGTACTGACTGAACCTATAACCTCAGGAATATCTGGGGTCATAGTAAAAGCAAACCAGGCATTTGTGGATTCACACGGCATCACCTGCATGGCCGTTGCTCATAGCCACTTTTGTATGGAAGAACCTGATCTGAGGTAGCTTTTGTGTATCAGCTCCTTCAATTTTCTTCCTGTTCCCACCCAGGAGGGCCAATAGGCAGAAGACCCAACCATTTGCATTAGTGTCTGTGGTCCCCTGCAAGTTTTGAACCATTTAATACGTGATATTTTGGGGAAGGAACACACACCCTTACTGTTGTGAGGAAGAAAGATCTGCAGGGTTGGGGAGAGGTTTGAATGTTCTACCTGAGAATAGAGTCATGTTGCCTTTTTATGGCATTATATCAGGGAGACGGAATTCTTAGCCCTGAGAAGGAGGAATGGTGCCTGCAGATAGTGGGATAGTCTACAGGGCCAGGAGGAAGGACAGACAGAGACAGAGAGGAAAGGGAGCAGGAGGTAGAAAAGAAGAAGGAGGAGGAGGAGGAGGAGGAGGAGGGAGGGAGGGAGGGAAGTAACTGGTCTATATTTTGGATATAGTCAAGTTTTATAAATTATTGTCAAGGAAGGAAGGAAGGAGGGAGGGAAGGAAGGAAGGAAGGAAGGAGGAAAGGAAGGAAAGCAAAGTAAGATCTTTGGCTTTAAGCTTGATTATTTCAACAGTAAAAAGAGCTGATGTCACTGATTAGATTGGGGTGCGTGATAGGGGCAGACATAGACACCTGTTGATAATGTTTTCTGAGCTGAAAGTGCTCTGGATGGCTAGGAGGGGCATTAGGCCAGGAGAAACAGAGGGCAGCCCTCCGGTGCAGAGGTCTTTGTCTGCTCAGCATGGGCAAGGCCTGGGGCACCTTCACCACTGACCTGAGTGTTCCCTATGGATGCTGAGGGACCATGGAGCCCTGTGGGATTTGGGGTGTCTGGGCTTCTTCACCTGCAGCAAACATGGCTTCACAATTCTTTCTTGTGATTCCTTTATAATACTGTACTCTGAATTTGGAATTCAGAAGACCTGGGTTTAGATGTGACATTGCTGTGAACTTTAGGGAAGTTACTTAGCTTTTCTGAGCTTTGGTTTCTTCGCTTTTAAAAGGAAGATAAGACAGTTTTTCATAAGGCAGTTGTTAGGATTCAATGAGAATTTGCGTATGAATACACTTACAATAGTGAAGTAGCTCTTCGGAAAATCTGAGTTATTAGGAAACAGAGCATTGGGTAACGGAAGGACCTGAGATCTTGGACTTGGAGACGCTTGGTTCTGAACATATGATATTCTATCACTAGTTTGTTATTTGGGGCAAGTTATCTAAAATCTCTGATCCTATAGTCTACGGTTCAAATCAGAGTAATAATACCTAGGTTCCAGCGTGTCAGTGTGAATAGTTGAGATACCATCAATAGTAGTTATTGTTATAATTGATTCAGCATTTATTGGGCTTCTAATATACTCTAGAACACTTGAAATTAAAAAAATAAAATACAGTTTCTGATTTCAAGAAACTCACCATCTCATGGAGGACATGAGATTATATACAAATAAATAGAATAAAATAAATAGAGGTTTGGAAGTGCTGGTAGAGGCAGGTACAAAGTGCCAGGGAGCAGAAGTTCCATTTCAGCACTTCTCTGGGGACAGGAGGAGTCCTGCAGGCACGTGACATGGGAGACGATGCCAAGATGAAGGAAGAGCAGAGAAGGATGGGACGAGGTGTGGTCAGCCATGAGGTTGGCCACCGGGGACTCAGAGTGAGAGAAGGGACGACAAGGGCCAGATCACATTCACCTGGGTTAAAAAACGAACTTCAAGTGAATAAATTTTAAAGGTCTTGTTGGCCTTATTCAATGATTCATGAATTGAGCAGCACCCAGTCCAGCAGATAGAAAGGAGCTACACAAAATGAAAGACTTTTACAGACAGAGGGGAGCAGGAACCAAGAAGTTATTCTAGGCGAAAAAGTGGATTGGTTATTGCAAGATTACTTTGGAGGATGGCAGAGGTCTAGCAGGCAGATGGCCTAACTAGTGCCATTCAGGCAATTCCTGATTGACTGGTTTAAGATTCCCATTCTGGGGCAGCCGAAACTGTCATCAAATCTTGGTTTGGTGATGTGGGGCTTAGTGACTCCACTTTGGACTTTGTTGTCTTGTTTCTAACGCCTGCTAAGAAATTTGAATTTTTACTGCAATTCTTCTCTTAATTTGATCTCCCTCTGATAGACTGTGATCAATTGGTCTGCAAAATGAGAACTTGGTGTCGTCCAGCTGAATTCTCCTTGTGGAGAGATTTTTCCAGATTTCTAAAGAAGGGGAGTTTGCTCATAAAGTAACTGGTTTCCCCTGTATTGTCAGCGTCCCAGACACAGAGACACACAATGGATAACAACATCTAGACTTTTCTGTGCAGGCTGCTTAAAGAACAAAGCCATAGAGATTGCAGGTGCCCTGTTATTCACCCGGGATGAAACCCCAATTCATTCATTCACTCATCCTGCAAAGGCTGCCTGGCCCTGCTGAGGCTGCCGGGTGGGGCTGACATACCCCCTCCCTCAGATGTCGAGCTGCTTCCTAATCACCAAGCAGTGGCACCTCACACTGTCCCATTAGAGAGGCGTGTGTAGCCCGCTTGTTGGGCATGTTGATGCAAGCTTGGGAAGGAAAACATAATTCACTTTTGCCAGTGACAGAAATGTTAACACTTACTTGAAATAGCTGATAATCTGACACAGGAGAGTTAAAGGATTACTGTATTTCATTTGGCTAATAAGAAAAGCTGTTTAAAAGCTACATTAAAAAGACTTCATATATGGTGACTGAGCATTGCTTTAATGTATTCTGTGTCATCATCTATCAGAATGCTTTCCCCCTTTTATTATGTTACCATAGATTTCTGCCTCTTTTCTCTGGGAAGAGATAATAGGAAGCAACATCCATTCACAGAGATTGTCCGAACACTCATTCATTCAATAAACATTTCTCGAACACCTACTGTGTGCTGGGCACCATGCCACACAGTGGAGAATCAAGGACAAAAGAGATGTGGTCCTTGACCTCTGAACAATGGCATGTTTTTGGAAAGAAATGATTGGAGAAGACAATAGACAAAAGACAGAGAAAAAATGTTTGAGATTTAGTTGATATCTGAAATATCCTTATTCACCTCTCATGTAATAGATGAGGAAACTGAGGCCTAGAAAGCTACTTGCTGAGTGCATATAGGCTAATTAGTGGGAAATCTGGGTCCGGGTTCCCAATCCCATGCTTCTCATTTTGATGCTGGAGCACTACTTCCTGCAGTCCCATCCTCCCTGTGGCAAGGATGAACGTTCCACCTTTACAACCTCCCTCATGATGGCATATTTGTTCTTCCACGAGATCTCTACCTACATCAAGGGGAGAAAGCTCAGCAGTGATTTCGAAGGGCTGTGACCGGCCTTGGTTGGCCACATTATGGGAGTTATCGTATGGGATTGGACTTTGTAACCATACAGTGCAGTTTAGACTTGAGGGGTGTCCTCTGGCCCTACTGACCAGGTCAGCATGCACCCTCTCAGGGGAGGCCCTGAGCTTGGAAGAAGAGAGCCGCTTCCCAGTGCTTCTGGATACCCGTGCTCTCCAGGTTGCTGTGTCTTCCTCCACCCCTTTCCCCAACATCTTCCAGTCTGTGGACCACACTGCACTTTCTTCAGAAGCCAACTCTTGGTATCTTTGTGAGACACAAAAATGCCCACAGTGTACGTAGACTCATCCTGCTAGGAAGGCTTCTAAAGTTGTGTGGCTCTTTAATGGCTATAACATCACTCTGAACACGATAGCAGTAGTACACTCTCATTTTTCAGGTGGGGCCATCAGAACAGGTGCGAATAAGGCATAGCTTTAGCCAGAGGTAAGAATTGTGATGAAACCCAGGCACCTGGACTCCCAGGCTGTCATTTCTCACTGGATTCTCATCCCAGATCCCACATTCTGTGTGGCTGCTAATTTACCATGAGTGATAAAATCACTCCTGCAGAAAGAGTTCAGACATACTAATAAGGTTTCCTCCCTATCATTAACAGGAAACTCAACTTCACTAACTTAGACCTAACAGAAAAAATCCCATTGAATTAGAGGACACTAAAACATAAAGCATAGATATATTTCAAGTAAGAACAATAGACTGTGAGGTCCAATGGAGTAGAGACTGTGCCTATTTTGTTCATTACCATATTCCCAGGCCCTAGCACAGTTCTTATACATAGTGAGTGCTGAATACTTGTCAAATGAATGGAATGGTGAGTCAGTGAAAAGCAATAAGAAAACTATTTCTACTCTCAGATGAATATAGTCAGGGCTGGCTACATAAACTGTGGGGCTCAGTGCAAAATTAAAATACAGGGCCCCTGTTAAAACAGCACGAAAAAAAATGCTGTTAAAGGTTCTAAAATATAAAGCTTTTTTTTTTTTTTTTCTTGTGCAGTCTTTCTCTTTCAGTTTGTCATAATGCTCTTTATTTGGCATTTAATGTCATTCTGAGAAAAGAAAAAATTAAAATTACTAGCATGAATTTTACTGTTCATCATTATATTGTGCAATGCCCATTTTAAATGCAAATATAAGTGCATTTACCATGTTTGCAGAATCACCAAAATTACTCAATTTGTATTTTGTAGCTGGTACATCTTTATGTAGTTCTTACTAGAAGAGTGGAAACCCTGCACAAAATTAACTTTTTTTTCATTTCTTGATATGTGTACATTCTACTAATACTTTCTACCTATGGCTTATTCCTTCTATGCCATCGTTTTCAGCATAAGTGATTGGCGAGTAAGAAAGGATATGATAGGGTTTCTTGGTCATTTGTATTTTTCAGAATGCCATTGCCTTCTTTCTGCATTTGGAACAAGTTTGGGTTCAGCTCAGTCATAGCTGGAACACACTTCCCTTGTGCTCACTTTCAGTCTCGCTGAACTCCCACACAACATGGGTGCACAGGAATTCTGTACTCATGTGGCATCCTGAATGCCATATGCAAATGGAGTGACGTGGAAAGGAGAACACAGTCCTCCACTCATGCTTATGCTCCATTGTTCCATCAGGCTTGACTTAGAAAACACAAGATCAAAGATAAAATTATTAAGAATTTCAATACAGTGACAGTAGGGCGTTAAACCAAGCACAGTGCAACTGCACAGGACCGCATACCTATGAAGCCAGCTCTGCTAGCTGATTGCCACGATCACCAGGTAGAGTTCTGATCCAGCACATCCTAATATACAGCAGAAGCCCATCTGAAGTTAGCAACAGCCATTGCCAAAGACTCTAAGAAGAACATAGCTTAAGCAACAATGTTCGTTCAATACACATTTATTTACTGCCTGTGATGGAACAGAATTGTGCCTTCTTCAGGCTTACTGTAAAATAAATTCATTTTATATAATATAAATTTATTTTCTTCAATGCTTGGTTAGTACAAAAGTAAGTTTGAAACAACTCGCGTGATTATTATAAATTCCCAATGAGTTGAGTCTGGCTAAATGATAGTTTTCTACTTAAGTTGAACCATCTCAACTGTGGGCCTTCAGATTTGGAAAGCCCCTGCGGTGACAGGATTCACTCTTGAGGAAAAGAAGACCTTAAAGGAGAATGTAAAATTAAGACAAAGGTCAGAAATATTCGTATGAAAGCTCTTATAAATACCTTTGTATTAAAAAAAATTAAGCCATAAAAATAAACATTAAATATAGTCCATCAGTGACCCCCTCCTCCCAAATTAGTAATGATGCGTGGTACATTTGTTTGTTGTTCTTACGTTTGGTTTGCCTGAAACTTTTCAGGATCTGTCTTCCTCACTATTTCAAGAGGATGGCTGTCAGTTTGCTTTGCTCCATTAAAGGTAACATGCCTGCTAACAAGCATCTATATGTGATTCTCATCCTCCAGCCAAATGTACACGCCTTTCTCATTTTGTGGCTGGCAGTTCACTTTTTTGATGTCACCTCCAGTCTGTGCAGAGGAGTCAGAGAGACTCGGCTGCCAGAGATGGAAAAGGCGTCGGAGAGCCTCAACTGTGCTCCGCCGAGGTCGGGATTAGATTGCTCAGGTCTGCTCGTGTTAACTTCTCTCCTTGCTTCGCGCTGCCAGTCCCTCGGCCCCCGTCCTCCCAGACGAGACGTGTAGAGTTCTGAGGCTGGAACCCTTTCCTTCATCTTCCCTTATCTTTCCCAAGGCTGCAGTGCAAAATCGTCTCCTTTTTCTGTGCCATCTGTTTTACCTCCCCTTTCGATTCCCAAACCCCTGTTCTCTGTTTTTAAAATTACTCCCAACAGGACTGGCCTGCCATTCATGTGTACCGGAACCAAGTCGCTGAAAAGGTGTACACGAGTAAATTTGTGTACCATTGACTTTCTCTTAAGGGAAGTTTGTGGTTACTAGGTATAACTGTATGTTTCTTCTTCGCTTGGAAAGGGCATGTGTTTGGATCAAATAAAGTTTCAGATTTCAGCTTTGCTCCCTTAGTAGCAACATGACTGACCTTGGGCAAACGTGCACAACCTCTCTGAGCTTTGGACTTCTCAACTCCCCCGAAATGGAAATAACAGTATCTTCCTTGCCGGCACCAGGACATGTTGAATTCAAGAGGCAGATTGCAAAAAGCATAAACAGTATGATGTCACCTATGTAAACGTGTGTGTGTGTGTAAAAAGGGAAGGGTGTGGAAGGATTTTCAACAAAATGTTGCTAAGTAGCTGCCTTTGGGAGACATTCGGGTTTACCCTTTTATCTTCCCGTAATGTTTGAATTTTTTACTAATTACCATTTTAGCCAAGGAAATAGAAAAAATGTTTCAACCTTAAATAATAAGTTTGTTGTAGTCTCGAAAAAGAAAATTACATGTATATATATTTATATTTGCATACATACACACATGCAGACACATGTATGTGGATGTGTGTATGTACTTATATACATGTAAGTGTGTGTATATTTATATACATATACCTATGTACATTTACATATAAAACCTGATATAAATAGGTACAATTAATTAAATTGCTGCTAAATGCCAGGCATTGTGCTATGTTCTTTGTGCCTGTTGTTTAATTTAATCCTTACAACATCTTAAAAGTTTGATGTTACTCCGATCCTAGCATGATGCCTCATTCATAGTGGGTACCTGGGAAATGCTGGTTTTCCTTCTTTCTTCTGTGCTGTATAACTGCTTGGGTTTTTTTCTTATTATATTCATAACACCAGATTCAGAAGCAGTAGCTGCTATGTTTTCAGGGCTTTTGGGCACTGAATATTGCATTAAACATTTTTGGGGGAGGGTGATGAAGTGTTCCAGGCAAATATTTCACATATAATTCTGGGGAAAAGGGCTTTTCTACTTTAATATACACTTTAACTTTGATATCTTTCTAAAGATTTAGTTAGCTTTCTATTTTTCTAATGACTGCTCTAGTTGGCTTTGTTACAAGGACAGAATATGAGATTTGCTTAAAACTGACTCATTATCAATTGTTATCTTTGCTATATAAATATTAACTAGATTGTTTCCTTTTTAAAAGAAATGTATGATGGCAGGTGCTTCAAATGTGACGGAATAGACTGGGGACAAGGAAATAATTTACTTTCTTCTAAAATGTCTTTTGCACCCTTTCAAGCATTAATTACCCAACTTTCAGACCCCACAGATCAATAATTATTCATGACCGGGACCCATCAACAGCTAGTAAGTGCTTTGTGCAATTTTCAGGTCACTTTTGTAGTTGGAGGTTTTCCATTCTGTCACACGGAAACCCTTTTCTGCAGAGCGTAAGTGAACACTTCTTAGCTGTGCTCCACAGGGGAGAGGCAATTCCAAGAAGGGCAGAGAAAGAAATGGAAAAGCAGTTTCAACCTTTATGGATGAGAATGTGTACTTATTCTTTCAAAAAAGTAAACCTTTGAAAAAAATATTTACAAAGAAAGAAAGTGTGTACAGTGGCTCCCAACAGCGGAGGGCAGCTGAAGGGTCCTGGGTGATGGAGGCAGATGTAATGGGAGGTAAGATTTCCTTTGCTGCTGAAGGGCAGAGCCGACCTAAAATGCCAGTGCAACTTTTGCATTTCTCTGACATGCCTGTTTCCAACAATCCAAGTGCTGAATTGCTCTCAACTTTATGTGGCTTGCTTTAGAAGACAAGGCGAGAGCCCAAGGAGAGATGTCACAATTGTTATTGCTGTTGAATTGTTCTGCATTGATTACATCTAAAAGCTCTTTGGCAGCTCTTCCCTTTTCTCAGCTAATACCTACTCTTCAGCCTCTCACATCCTCAGATGACCCAGTGGCCAACAAGACAGAAACTCTCTGGTTGTTTTAATTAAACTTCATTGTCATATTGCAGCCCTCAGTCAGAGGTGCCACCAAAAGGATTCTGACAGAGTGGGAAGATGAGCTGAATGACTTCTACTGCCAAGGTCTCTTACAGTTCAGTGGTCTCTGATATTTTGTTAAAGATGCAGTCCCATCCTTTCATATATGTGGTCTAGTTAATAAATGCTGACAACATTCACATTTTATGAAAAGCTTCCTCCAAAGTACAAAAGAAGGCCAGTTCGTGTATCTGAATACACAGAAAGGAGCGCGTGCGCGCGCACACACACACACACACACACACACACACACACACACACCCCACACACACACATTGCATCTAAAGTCTTGAAATTGGGGCTTGACACAGAATTTTCACTTCTGTTTTGCAAATGTGAAATCTAATCTACAAATAAATTCTGAGTATGAGCGTTGGCACTGCTTTAGAAACCAACAGACTGGATAAACAGCTTCTATTGCAGGACCTACAGTTAATTTTTCATCTCAAATTGAGAAGTTTCCATTGGCCTTTCACTGCTGTTTCAGGAGGCCAGCTCTACATCAGGAGCACAGAGGGACTGGAGGCTGTGAGAGAAGGCCACTCGGTGGAATGAAAAACACAGAGTGTGACTTAAAGAAATTGTTTTGAGGCGTGACATAAATACAGTGAAGTACCTAATCTTAAGTGCTCAGCTCAGTACAGTTTCACATGTGTACATGCTCATGGCCCCTACCCAATTCAAGATGTAGAATATCCTAGGCACCCCAGAAGTCTCCCTCCTACCCTCTCCAATCCAATGCCACTTCCCCAAAGGCAACCACTACTCTGACTTCTAGCACCACGGATTGGTTTAGCCTGCTGTTGCACTTCACATGAATGGAGTCATACGGTATTCACTCTTGCTGTTCTGGCTTCTTCCACGCCACCTGCTTTCTGTGAGATTCCTCTGGTTAACTGCTTATGAGATGCGATTTTCAAGAACTTCCAGAAATTAAATATTCTAATGTGTATTTGCCTTTGAAATGGTCACCTTGCGAAGCTGCACACTTACCCCAAGGACCTGGCAATGCCCTGTAGCCAGTGGGCAAGGCAGGCAAGTACACCTGATAGGAGCGTTTTAGAGCTGCATTTAGTTATTAACTCCACCCTAAACTGGGTCGTCCTCTTTTCTTCATCAGATTTGTTTCCAAGTAACTTTTGCAGAATAAAATTTGCTCTCCAAAGCTAATAATAATAAGTAATATGTGCAACACCATGCAACACTACGTTGATGATCTCACTGAATCCTCACGACACACCTAATGTTATCCCTAGTAGGAGAAAACACAAACTGAGGCCAGAGAGAGTAACCCACTTGCCCAAGATTATACAAACAGTAAATTGTGGAGCTGGGATTTTTAACCCAAACTCATTGAGTTTATAGAGCTGGTGGCGTCTGTGGATTCTGAGGACAAATCTCCAGGACTCTTCTGAGTGATGGCAGTAATTGGCCAAAATGGAAAGGGGCGAATGGAGCCCCTTTCACCTTATGGCTGCCCCCACTCTGAACCTAAAGTGCATCACTGCACTCAGATCAACAGGGCCTGCCGTGGCGAGAGAGCACATTGGATGGCTTTAGCACATGATGTAGTGAGGTGAGGAGACTGAAGAGGACAGGAGATACTTGAACAAGGTGAAAGTACTGGTTCTAACCCTTACTAGCTATCGTGATATGGGGACGAGTATTTATTTCCCTTTTCTAAAGGCTTGGTCCCATCTGTAGAATGGTAAATAACAATAATGTGCATCTTATAGGGTTTTGCCAGTATTAAATGCTTTGTGTAAAGCGCTAACATGATAGCTTAGATATCAATAATTATTAACTCAGAAACTCCCTTACATTTAATATAAGCAAATGTCCCCTCTTGAGTAGAACTTTTAGAACAGAACTTTATCAAAGTAACACAACACCAAGGGAGAGTGTTACACTGGATTGTTGGGCATGTTTATGAAAGTGAGAAAAGAATTACATTGGTGGGCCAATATTGGCCACTCATTTAATCAATTCATTTACTTCTCACAGCCCTAACACAGCCATTAAAAGGATTTACTTGGTTGCTTCCCTCTGTTTATATTGATTCTTTTTCAGTGAAAATATTGATAAGTTTATATAGATCGGGACCTTAAAGTTACTTAATTATTGATTGAAAACAGTTGCTCAGGCTGAGCAGGTGGGTTTTTACTTTGTTTAACAACTAGAAGAAACAAGAGGGTTTCTGCAGGATAAAGCTGGCACCAAAGCTCCTCCTGAGTGGTCTAACCCTTGTCAGCTCTAAGCCTCAGCCTTAAGAGTTGCAGCATCTGTATCCCAAGATGACTGTCCACGTGCGTGATGTTTATCAGCAACTGAGAGTAAATTAGAGAAAGCAGTACCACCTAGAGTGATTAGACCAGACGCTGGGCTAGGCTGAAAAATGAATATGGATTTAAGGTTGTTTTTTTTTTTTTTTTTTTGCGGTATGCGGGCCTCTCACTGTTGTGGCCTCTCCCGTTGCGGAGCACGGGCTCCGGACGCGCAGGCTCAGCGGCCACGGCTCACGGGCCCAGCCGCTCCGCGGCATGTGGGATCCTCCCGGACCGGGGCACGAACCCGTGTACCCGCATCGGCAGGCGGACTCTCAACCACTGTGCCACCAGGGAAGCCCCTAAAGTCATTTTTTGAGTGTGTTTTTTGAGCTATTCCTTACCTCTATCAGTGCAGAAGCAATCCAACAGCGCCTGAGGTGCCCTGGACGACGCAACAATCAATAAGATACAGCCCCCGACCTCAAGGAGTTGAAAAATTACTTAGGAGTATGAGGTGAGCTTTTAAGTCATCATAATAAAAGATAGGGAGAGGTTGAGATACTATTACAATAAAGTGTTATGTATGTTCAAAAAAGGAAAAATTTTACTAAGTCAAGTGGGAAAAAAACGTCTTCCTGGAAAAGCTTCATTAGTTCATTGAACATGTACATAACATCAAACTAAACATTGTACTTTGTTTGTACATGGTCCTTCTCCGTGGTCCTTCCCAAGTCCAAACCATTCACACAGTAATGCTACCTACCTGGTTGTGTAGATTTTTGAGTTTGCAAATGTCTGCTGGAATTCACTTCTTCAAAGAGCTTGTGGCCTAATGTGTGGAGTGGAGTGCATGGGGAGGAGAGAAGGGTGTAACAGTTACATTTTGGTTGTGAGAGACAGAAACCCCAAAGTAATGGCTTAAGCAGGAGGGAAGTTTATTTCCTCTTAGGTAAACAAAGTCAGGAGATAATCCCATCAAGCCTGGGCTTGTTACTCTTTCTATCAAATTATTCCACTATCTTCAACGTGTGGCTTTCTTCTCATGGTCTAATGTGCCTGCTTAAGCCTCCAGGATCATAACTGCATTCCAGAAAGAGGGAAAAGATGAAGGGAAGAAATGGAACACAGAAATATCCTTTAATGATATTTCCTAGTGGTTGCCTATGAAACTTCTGCTTCTATCACAAGGGCAGAACTTAGGCATGTGGCCATACATCTAACTAAAAGAGAGGCTTGGAAATCTTGTCTTTATTCTAGCACTTATGTACTCAGCTAAAGAGCCGGGATTTCACCACTAAAGAGGAAGCAGAGAAGAGATATGGGGAGAGATGTAGCAGCCTCTGTCATAGAGCGTATTGCAAACGCATATACATCTCTTTGTTGGAGCTGGCAGGGTGCACCAGTGCTATAATAGAGGCCTGATGGAGTGCTGTGGGAGAAGGGTGGGGGGGGAGGGAGGATCTGTGGGGCTTAGGGAGGGGATCCTGAAGGAGCTGGCATTCTGGTAGGGAAACGGCACAGGCCTTTCTGAGGAGAGGGAATGGCTTTAAATAAACAAAATCATGGAGACATAGAAGTTCATCTTCAGTTTAAGGAAAGATAAGTGGTCCATTGTTGCTGATCTCAAAATATCAGGAGTCGGCCAAAGCTGAGGGCCAGGGAAGCAGCAGCAGGTAAGGCTGGATGTGTATTTTGGAGCCAAATGTCATAATCCTGATGATCAGTTAAAAGGTTTAAACCTGATTTTGTAGAGCACGTAGCGGAAACCTATAATTTTCCTCTCTGTGTACTCACTCCTCATCCTGAAAATGATGGGACTATGGCAGACACCTCACATTCAGCTGTCATTGCCCTGGCCCTTGGCCTTGGCTGACCCTGATCATCTATCTTTCATGGTGTTCTTAAACTTGACCCTGAGCCTCATTACTCATTCTGATTCCAGGCAGTTGCTACCAACCATTTGAATTTAGAATGAGAAAACCTGTTTTCCACCTGAATGGCATGATCTTCTTGGTTGTTTCCTGCTATAAAGTGTCAACAATCTATACTTCTCTAAGAAGAATGCTTTCTGACTCAGTTTCAGCTGAGGATGCATGCAGGAATAGAGGCTGAGTACAAAGCATAGGTGCCACATAAGGCCCTCCTGCCAAAGCAAGAACCTAGGCCATGCATGCAGCCTGCCAGAAAACGAGTTCACAAACCTGAGCTCATTGCTCGTCTTGACAGTACAGAAGGGCTGAAGTGCAGGAAACAAGGAGAAAAAATCTGTCTGAAGAAAGCATTCAGATGCTGGAGTGTGTCCCTGGTGTTTGGGGGTACAGTGGACTGCTCTGTGGCCAACCAACCCACTACATATGTTTAAAGAAACTAGAGGGATAAAGTAGCTTTCTGCTTTGATCTTATTGAGTCCTGCCTATTCAATGTAATGTTTTCAATTCTATGAACATTCTTTCATTCTACATTTGTTTTTTTATTTTCACTCTCTTCTCTGCCCCCAATAGCCATGATGGCAGAGATTTTGTAAGTTTCAGGCAACATGTGCAAACATAGTAAGTGCTCAATAAATATTTGTTGAACGAATAAGTGAATTGTACACGCAATCATCGTTACAGTGTAATTCAGTTTTGAGAATCAGATCTGGGCAATGGCGAATATAGGTAGGTAGGGGGACAACTGAGTCCTTTTTAAATTGACTGCAAGTGGGAGGTCCCTTTAAGGAGGCAGAAAGAGCCACGAAGAGTGGGAGCTCATACTTAGAGAGGCTTCTGGCCCCCACTTAGAGCATGTTCATGAGGTTAGAAGTCAAGAGTAATCTGTGGGTGTTGTCAAGTGTAAAATAGAATAGCTTGGTTTTTGTTGCTTTGCTCTTTTTTCTTCTGCCAAGCCATGAGGCTTTTGGGATCTTAGTTCCCCAACCAGGGATCGAACCCGTGCCCGTGCCCCTTGCAGTGGAAGCTCAGAGTCCTAACCACTGGACCACCAGCAAATTCCCTGGAATAGTTTGTTTTAATATGACATCACAACCTTGGTTATTTTTAGAGCTTGACCAGACTTAAAGGCTCTGAAGATATTTGAGACTATTATGTATAGCTTTGCTTGAGCTTCCTAAGTACAGATAGTTAAGATAGTTTCACATACTTTCATAACATGTACATGGCTGGAACATACCCAGACTGAGAGAGAGGTGGAAGCCCTCTAGTTATTTATTTCTTTAGCACAACAAAAGTAGAGAGCCTTTAGAACTTTTTAGTATTACAAAAATATCAGATGCCCAATATTTGGAGAGCAGTGGAATTAAACAGTGGACAAATGTATTTCAGCCCCAGTCCTTTATTACTCTTTTAAAAAAATGTTAAGACTAAAACAGCACCACTTGGCATGAGCAACAAAGTGATTCCCTCCTCAACTTTTGCTTCAGGTCCCAGGGGTTGCTAATAGCAATCATTTAGCCTGATTCATCACTATTCTCTTCCTACCATTTAAATTATTTTTAACAGCTTTATTGAGTTTATTGATATTCAGTACAATAAATTTCACATAAAGTATATAATTTGATGGTTTGAAATATGTATACACCTGTGAAACCATCACCAGCATCACGATAGTGAACGTGTTCATCACCCCCAAATGTTTACTTGTTTTCCTTTCTAATTCCTCCCTCCTGATCCTCTTCACCTTACCCTGATCCCCCAAGCAACCACTGACCTGCTTTCTGTCTCTGTAGATTAGTTGGTATTTTCTAGTACTTTATATATATGGAATCATACAGAATATATTCTTTTTTATCTGGATTCTTTCACTCAATATAATTATGTAGAGATTCATACATGTTGTGTATATCAATAGTTCATTCCTCTTTACCACTGGGTAGCATACTAATACAGGGATATAATATCATTTTATGCATTCACCTGTTGATAGACATTTGGGATGTTTTTTGGCTATTGCAAATGAAGCTGCCATATATATTTGCATATGAGTGTTTGTGTAGACATACGATTTTATTTCTCTTGGGTACATATCTAGGAGCATAATGGGTGGATCATACGATAGATGTATGCTTAACTTTTAAGAAACTGCCAAGCTGTTTTTCCAAAGTAGTTGTACTATTTTATATTCCCATCATCAATGTATGAAGAAGATTTCAGTTCCTCCACATTCCTCGCCAACACTTTGTAAGGTTAGTCTTTTTATTTTCAGTCATCCTAATAGATGTGTGGTAGTATCTCATTGTGGTTTTAAGTTGCGCTTCCCTAGTGACCAGTGATACTCAGCATCTTTTCATGTGCTCATTTGCAAGCCATATATCTTTGGAGAAGTGAAGTTGTCTGTTCAAACCTTTTGCTATTTGTGTTTTCTTATTGCATTAAGAGTTATTTGTATATTCTAGATGTAAGTCTTTTTATCAAATATATGATTTGCAGACATTTTCTCTGAGTCTGTGGCTTGTTTTTTTCATTCTTTTAACAAAGATCTTTTTTTTTTTTTTTTTTTTTTTTTTTTTTTTTTTTTTTTTTTTTTGGTATGCGGGCCTCTCACTGTTGTGGCCTCTCCCGTTGTGGAGCACAGGCTCCGGACGCACAGGCCTAGCGGCCATGGCTCACGGGCTTAGTTGCTCCACGGCATGTGGGATCTTCCCGGACCAGGGCACGAACCCGTGTCTCCTGCATCGGCAGGCGGATTCTCAACCACTGCGCCACCAGGGAAGCCCAACAAAGATCTTTTGAAGAGCAGAAGCTTGTAGTAATTTTAACTTCCTATTTATCAATTTGCTCTTTTATGGATCATGCTTTTCTTGTTGTATTCTCCCCTTTGGGAATTCCAACTATATATATAAATATATTAAGCTGTTTGAAATTGTCCTACATCTTACTGATACTTTTTAACCTCTTTTTCTTTGAATGTTTCACTTTAGCTAGTAATTATTGGCATGTCTTCAAGTTCGCTAATTTTTAAAAATAATGTCTAATTTGCTAATTTCAGCTAGTGTACTTTTCACCGCAGATATTGTAGTTTTCATCTTTTGAAGTTCAATTTTGGTTATATATGTATACGTAGCAAAGAGGGTTGGAATGGATGGCCTGAAGAAGAAGGATATCTAGAATGATGAGGCACAAACTTGAGATCTTTAAGAATCATCTGGAGAATACATTAAACTATAAACTTTTGTGGACCACACATAGACCTATCTTAGTAGAGAGAGCTGGAGGTAGCCCAGGAATCTTAAATGATTCTGTTTCAGGAGATCCACAGCCCATTGTGGAAACACTGATCTTGACTTAACATTAGGTCAGGTGCCTTGAAAATACTTATGAGAAAAAAGATTTTATGATCTAAGCTGATGATTAAGTTTTGGCACAATTGTCAGTTTGTACCTGGGCTTGTTTCTGATCCATTTCTGCTGAATAAATGAGTGAAAAAATGAATGACTGGATGAAAATGAATGAATTGATGTAAATTCTGCTTTCTGTTTTCATAAATTGATGAGACTTATTTATAATAACCATATTAATTATTGATTTAAATATAATTAGTGCCATCGTCCATTATATGGGCTTTCTAAGAACATATGAACTTATGACCTAGTAATCTATTTATACTATAAAACAACTTAGCAAATCCTTTTCAAAGTAGTATAAATGCAAATTCTAATCCAATACCAGGAACAAACTCATAGATTTGGGGTTAGGAATGTAGGAAATATTGACGCTCCCCTGGGTTTATGAATGTTTTAATAAGGAAAAAAAAACACCAATTAAAGGAAAATTTTACACCTATGGTCAGTTGTAAACATATAATATGTCTTTATGGTATGTCTTATTTCCTCAAGCATTTATTTTTGACATATAACAACTAATACACAAGGGACATAATACAAATATGTTAAAGATGTTCACTCTATATTGAGCATTTGATGTATCATGGCAAATAAAATCTAAGTAGAGAAACATTTCTTGGTTACAGATAGATTTTCTTTCCTTCCACAGCTTGGAATAGTCAATAAATTAATAATTAATTTAGTACTGTAAAAAATTCTTTCATTATCAAATCTATTTCACCAAGAAACCATTCTGTCTCTGACAGTTCATTTGAGCCTGTCAGTAAATGAGAGCATGGGTTTGAATTTCATAAGTGAATCTCATAGAAGAGTTGTAAATTAACTCAATACTGCAAAGGCAGTGGATTTTAAATGAACCAATGTTTAATTCTTTTTTCACCACTGAGATGCTTAAACACAACTCTTATTCAGAAATATGATGACTACACCTCTCAGATGGTGAAATTTAAAACTTTTAAATCTACAGCCATCCCTCTCACACGCAGACACAGGCACACACATCAGTGACAGTGTGTCATTGGCTAAGACACAGAGTGATTAAACATGGTACAAGCCAAAGCAGGTTATCCATCCATCTGGAATACCAGCCACATTTCTAAGGAAGAGCCTCTCCATTGACCATAAAGAATATTCTGGTCCTTGCTTTCAATCCTGAGCCAATGAGTAATTTTCAAGACCCAGAAAAGTGAGAGAAAGAAAAGTGTAGGGGAGGCTTAATTCCCAATGAATGTCTTTATCACTTTTTCCCACCAACATTCTCTCTTTGTGATACATCTGTCAAATTGGGTTACTGGATAACAGCTCTGTAAGTAAATGCTTTAGATAATGCTTCCTCTCTTTTTGATTCTTTCCATTCTCCATTTATATGCTACTGTTGCCTAGAAGTTTTCCTTTTAACTCTAACCCTAAATTAGCCATTATTGTTTTATATATTGTTAACCTTTTAAATGTTCCCACCATTTCTTCTTTCATTCCAGACTTTCCTTCTGGAATCATTTTTCTTCTTCCACAAGTACAGCCTTTGAGAATTCTTATGGTGAGAATCTGTTGGTTGTACACTCTTTCAGTTCTTGCTTGTCTCCCACCTCCTAAAACGTTAATGGAATTCCCTGGTGCAGGAGAGAGTGGACGCTTGACAGCTCAGTTTCTCCATCGCTGCTGCAGATGGCTGATGACAGGTGCCCTGGCTGGTGTCAGGAGCCCCTTGTTCCCAAGGCAGTGACAAGCTTCTCTAGAGAGAGATGCTTTCATAGGCTTGGTCAAAGCCCTCTAGGACAGGGTTTCTTAATGTTGGCACTACTGATTTTTACATTTTGGACCAAATAATTCTTTGTTATGGTGGGCTGTCCTATATGTTTTAAGATGTTTAGCAGTATCTTTGTTCTCCACCCACTAGATGCCTTCCATGTGTAATAACCAAAAATGTCTCCAGATAGTGATAAATGTCCTCCAGGGAGCAAAATTGTCCATGGTTGAGAATGATTCCTTTAGGGCTACATTAGATAGGCAAGTTCAGGTAACACTCCTTACTGTCTCCTTTCAATAGTGCATTTTCTCATTTGTAATAGAGCCAACACCATCTGCATCAAATAAGTTAAACTCAGATTATATATCTAATATATATATATACACACACACCCTCATATATACATTTACATTATATAATATACACACACAAATATATATGTGTATATATTCATATATACAGATGCATGTATATATACAGAGAGAGAGAGAGATTGATAGGCATATTTTCACAAGTTTAACACAGTGAGGAAAATGAGAAGTGAGGGGACCAGGTGCAGTATGTACACACATATAACTTAAGTGAATGGTAAGAATTGTGGTGAATTGAAAGCTTGTGCCCCACTAATGACAGTGTCTCCTGCTTTCCTCTTATTGTTGCCATGTGAGAATTTGAGCTCGGTGTTGCTGAATATTCTAATTTTTCAGGAGAAACCACAAGATCCTTGTGTGTGTGTATGATGTATATGAAATATTTGTACCCCTAAATGTAGATTTGTGATTTATTAGAACACAGAGAAAACCCCACATTAGTGGGTCACATTTGGGCTGTAGGCTTCCATATTGCAACCTCTGACTTCCACCAGGCACATAATTATTGCTCAATAAATGTCAGTTATCCGCAGATGTAGAGGATAGACTTGAGGACGAGGGGAAGGGAAAGGGTAAGCTGGGAGGAAGTGAGAGAGTGGCATGGACATATATACACTACCAAATGTAAAATAGATAGCTTGGACATATATACACTACCAAATGTAAAATAGCTAGTGGGAAGCAGCCACAAAGCACAGGGAGATCAGCTTGGTGCTTTGTGACCACCTAGAGGGATGGGATAAGGAGGGTGGGAGGGAGGCACAAGAGGGAGGAGACATGGGGATATATGTATATGTATAGCTGATTCACTTTGTTATACAGCAGAAACTAACTCACCACTGTAAAGCAATTATACTCCAATAAAGATGTTAAAAAAATAAACAAATAAATGTCAGTTTTCTATCTCCTATACTCTGGAGGCCCAAGGTCACCCACTTGGCTTGGGTCCCAGCAGCTTCCCTAGTTATCTTAGAGTTCCTTAAGGTGCGTAGGCAAACTTAACTTGATGTTCCTGGATTCTACCTGCATTACCATGGCCTCTTTGGTTTAGAGAAATTGTTTCTTTACTGAAGCTCAGTCAGTGTTTAATTGATCTTTAGATCACTCAATACATATACCCTTTAGGTACTGCCTAAGGAAAGATTAATTTTCAGCCCCAGGAAAGATTTAAATGGGAAATTCCAGGCCATGCTAATGTGACTAAGGCTTTACCTTAGAAATAGCAAATCTGGAGAATTAAAAATCAACCCATTTTGGCAAAAAACCACAGTGGTGTTGTTTCTAAATAGTCAAAATTTTTTTAACAAAAAGGAAGAAATCCAAGTGTATTATGTAAGATTGAACAATACAAATAGTGAGTTAGAGTAGAATGTTGAGGGGTGGTAGTGAAGAGGATTGTGGACAGCACAAAAAATAATTAGGATTCTAAACTGCAAAGGAAAGCATATAGTTAAGCAAAATTGACTGAGATTAAGGAAAACAATGAGAAAGGGGAAGAAAAGAAACATTCAGTAAGTCAGTGCCTGTTGCTGTATGACAGGCCTGGTGCTAGGTGCTTGACCTGTACCACTCAGTAGCACCTGTACTTATGCTCCCAACCAACTGCAAGTAGATGTTATTATCCCTTTGTTTCCAAGGAGGGTCAGAGAGGTGAAGTAACTTGTTTGTGGTCACACAGCTAGCAGGTGGCAGAGCTGAGAGAGTAAAAGTACAAAAGTATTGGCATCAGATCAAAACTTGGCCCTAAAATAGGGCTAGAGGGTGATTCCTAACCTGGGAACAGCCCCCTAGCTCCCTGCACTACCCTGAAATTATAGCAAAGTGTTGTATTTATGAGAGCCATCACTGTTCTGGGAAAGAGCTCACAGTTTCAATCAGATATTTACAAAAAGATTGAGATGCTCTGCCTTAAGATTTGTGGAGTTTTAGTCTAGAAGACTGTCTCCACAGTTCTGTAAGGGTACAGAAAAATATACTCCAGATTTACTTGGATATTCAAAGTAATTGTTTCTCATTCACAAGTACTTTCCAAAACCTAAGTCATGACAAGTTAATAGCAAATTTCTTTAGCAGAGTTCATGAAGTATATTCATGTTTTCTTTCCTTTAGCCAAATACATGAAGTGAGAAAAAACCTATTGAGTTGGGCTGGGTAGGAGTGAAGAGATGTAGGCTCTCGTGTAGTCTCTGAATTCCTGGAATTATGACCTTGGATAGTACAGCTTGCTTCCACTGCCTTACCTTTTAATTGCTGTTGTGAATGCTAACAACTGGTCTACCTAACTCAAGGCAAAATAGAATTGTAGAATTTGAGTGAGACGTGCCTTTCCTGAGTATCTGTCCCAACCAATTTATTTAAAAGGGTTGGGTTACTTCCTAGGGCCACTGAGACCAAAACCCAGGTTTCCTAACCTTGTGTACAATGCTGTTTCCATGACACCACCATTGGAAAGACGCTTAAGTGAAATGGATTTCAGCCTTATTCATTCATACAATCAACCATCAAGCCCTCATTATTGAAGATGACTTGACATCCTTTGTCAGAGAAAAACTGAAAAATGTTTAATGCCCATCTACCATGTGTCAAAACTATTCTAATTGAAATTTAGAACTTGGCTTTATGGAACTTGGGTTGTTCAAGTGGGCCACTACCCTCTACCTCAAAGAGGCTTATAATATCAATTTATTACCTACTAAATGCAGAAACATATTCTGCATTCAGAATGAGAAGAAAGAGTTAAAGAGAATGGGAAGAAAGAGTTAAAAAAAAAAACATGCAAGTCATAGTCCCTGCCCATATGGAGTATAAAATTAACTATGGAAAGAACTATATGTAGGAAGATACATTACACAACCATATATCCATGGCCTAACCACAATGGGGTTAGACCAAACAACACATTGGGACTTCTCTACAAATCAATGCCAAGAAAGGAACTCCATGGAACTCTGGTCTGTGTCGGAAATCATCCATGAAGTCAGGTGCTACATTCTGAAAGAGGTGAACTCTAAGAACAGCCTCTTGTGTGTCCAAGGATGGCATTTAAAAAGAATCCTTCCTTCTACCATATTCTCCATGCCCAGAATATGGCAGACAACTTTAACCCTGTTGTTAGCACAGGATTTTAAAACATGTTACCCTGCATCAGAATGAACCAGGAGGCTGCTTAGTTCCAATTATTGCACACACTCAGCCTCTACAGCTTCAATCCTCTTCCACACCCTTTATTTGGGTCCAGGTAGGTGTCTGCGGGTACTATGTCTTACCCATCTTGTTATCCCCAGCATCTTACACGGTACCTGGAATTTGGGAAGACTCCACACCTCTTTAGCAAACTGAACAGAATTGTAAATGCTGAAGAAACAAGCAGAGTAAGGGAGGTAAAAGTCCAGAAGAGATAATATTATTTTTCAAATAGAGAAACTGAGGTATAGGGAGATATAACACTAGTCCCAAATTGCCTGGTATTAGAACAGATAAAATGCTCAAGTCTACGAAACTAAGTCTCCACACTTAGACTGCAGTGTTTCTAATCTACACAGAAAACCACCCATCTGATTTTAGGGTAACAAGTTTGCTTTTTGAGTTTTTAAATAGAAACGAACTATATACACAGAATACTTGATGAGAAAGAGAATGAGACAAAATAATTGATGAAAACTGTATACCAGAATGATAATCAACAATGTGTCAATTTCAACTCTCTCAATGACAGCCCGATCAATGAATCCGTCTTGGCGGATAATTACTTGCTATATCCTTAGTCCATAAAGTGATCAATAAAGTCAAATGTCCAGTTTAATATTTTACATTTAATGACTATACAATAACAGGCAGCATAATATATGTTGAGGGAGATTAATGAAAGGATTAGACATGGTACAAATACCTTTTCCCTTTTAATTAGGGAAGTCTTAATGTAGAATTCAAAATATGCTGAATTGAAGATTTTCTTTCTTAGCACTCTGCTAAACAGCTGAAATTATGTTCAGAGATTTTGTTACTGAGTTTCTAATTATCCAGCAATTCAAATGCTTCATGAAATGCTTCCAGCCTTGCCCATCCTTCTGGTTGGGGAACTGGCTTGGTGAGCCCAACTGGCTGTGCTTTTTCAGTGGGAGACAGCATTCATCTCCCCCTAACCCTGGAAGGAAAAGGAGCCTTCTGCAGGGCCTCTGGCCTGGCTGTGCTATTGGACAGGTGGTGTTGTTCCCAGGGGAATTGTGGGCTGACCATTCTTGTGGTCAGGTTCCTCTGAGCCCTGCCTGCCCTTGCTCACTTGTCATGAACTTGGCGTCACTAAAAATTCACCACAAATCAATTTTGTCAGTTTCCATTATTTTATTGTTCACCAGGGAGTAGACCAGGCAGGCATTGAATAATTCATGATGGCAGTGGTGCTGATCCTATTTTCTGGGTAAGAAAAATCTAAAGCCCCAGAAGGCCTCAATCAGTGAATCAGTCCCCAGGCATTGGAGTGCCTGCTTAGAACATGGTACTGGGTAGGGTAGGTTTAAATGGCCTGTGCCACTAGGAAACCCACCTTTCTCACTGGTCCTTGTATGACCCACTTACATATTAGTAGGTGTCAAGGAGGAGATGAGCTTAAAGTAAAAAGTATATATAGACCTGGAAAGATAAGAATTATGTGGTAAGAGTCTCAATTGGCCACGTCTGAGAAGAGAATCAGAATCCGATTCCAAGTCTCTATGTGTCAGGACATAGGTGAATACAGAAAAAGACACAGAAATAAGGAAATATATTATATTGTCATATATGATATATGCACGTGTCTATGTTAAGACATAATGTCGGCTGCTAGGCAACTCAGAATAGAAAAGAATTATAACCATGGTATAGAATTCACAAATCGTGAATAAGCCAGCCATAGACTGTGAGTTGCTGTCTCAAAGGCAGATTTCTCTGTTTTTAGGATAAAAGATGTAGGCTGCAGTGCTCTCTCAAAGCCAACATTCTACATTAATGTCTCAGTTAAAGCCCAAAAGCTAGGCCAGAAAGGCAGGGAGCAAGGGTGACTGGCTGCCCAGGAAGAACAGGAGGGCAGCAGCGGGGAGGGGGTGGGGGGAGGGGTGGGGAAGGTGCTGCAGCCCAAGCCCTGGCCTTCAGCTCGCAGCCCCAGACCCTTTCACTTCAGAGCACTCAGAAGGGAGTGGGCACAATGGGGACCCAAGCTTTACTCCCAAGAGACTGCTACACGACTAATGTGCCAATATGTTCATTTACAGCGAGACTCGTAACTGCCAAGGGGCCTGGACCACTTAGGTCTGCAGGCAGATTCTCTTCCCTGTGGGAAACTCACCCAAGGGACCACTAAAATCAGAAAGCTGCATGTGAAAGGAAACAAGTGGATAGCAACTAAAAAGCTTCTGCACAGCAAAGGAAACAATCAACAAAACGAAAAGGCAACCTACAGACTGAGAGAAGATATTTGCAAACCATATATCTCACAAAGGGTTAATATCCAAAATCTATAAGGAACTCATACAACTCAATAGCAAAAAAGAGATATAACCTGATTGAAATATGAGCAAAGGACCTGAATAGACATTTTTCCAAAGAAGACATACAAATGGCATTCATACAACAGGTACGTGAAAAAGTGCTCAACATCACTAATCACTGGGAGAATGCAAATCAAAACCAAAATGCAATATCACCTCATACCTGTTACGATAGCTATAACAACAAAATAAAAGGTAACAAGTATGGGTGAGGGTGTGGAGAAAAGAGAACCCTTGTGCACTGTTGGTGGGAATGGAAAGGGGTGCAGCCACTGTGGAAAACAGTATGGAGTTTCCTCAAAAAATTAAAAATAGAACTACCAGATGATCCAGCAATCTCTCATCTGAGCATATACCCAAAGAAAATGAAATCAGTATCTCCAAGATACTGCTGCACTCCCATGTTCATTACAGCGTTATTCACAACAGCCAAGATATGAAAACAATTTAAGTGTCCATCAGGATGAATGAACAAATAAATTGTGTATACAATGGAATATTATTCAGCCTTAGAAAACAAGATCTTGCCATTTGTGACAACGTGGATAAACCTAGTGGACATTATGCTAAGTGAAGTAAGCCAGACACGGAAAGAAAAAACTGATCTACTTACATGTGGTATCTAACAAAGTCCAATACATAGAAGCAGAGAGTAGAACAGTGGTTACCTGGGGAGGGCAGGTGGGGGAAATGGGGAAATGTTAATTAAGGGAACAAAGTTGGAGTTATGTAGAATGAAAAAGTCCAGTGATCCGATATACAGCATGGTGACTGTAGTTAATAATACTGTATTGAATACTAGAAATTTGATAGAATAGATTTCACGTACTCTCAGCACATGAGAAAAAATGGTAACTGTGTGGGGAGATGATATGTTAATTAGCTAAACTGTTGTAATCCTTTCATTAAATATGTCAAATCATCATGTGTTACACCTTAAACAATACAATTTTTATTTTTAAAAAATAAAAGAAAGACATAAAAGAAAAAAAAGAAAGCCACCTGGTGAGCGAAGATTGAGAGCAGGGGGAGTGGGATGGTTTTGAGAGGCAATTCACCAAGCCTCTGGGAAAGCCTGATAACCTATCCCAGTTTTAATCAAATGCATTCAAGTACATTTTTTTCCTCTATGTCTGGATAGATATGAGTAAACACAAAGTCTGTGATGTCCTTCTTTGTTTTTCATTTTTTTTGTGTGTGGCAAAATACATATAACATAAAATTTACCATCTTAACCATTTTTACATGTACAGTTCAGTAATGTTAAGTACAGTCATACTGTTGTGGAACAATTACCACCATCCATCTCCAGAACTGTTCATCTTGCAAAACTGAAACTCTTGTCATTAAACAATAATTTCCCATTCTCACTTCACTCCCATCCCTGGAAATCACTATTTTCTTCCTGTCTCTATGAATTTGACTACTCTAGGTACCATACAGTATTTGTCTTTTTGTAATTGGCTTATTTCACTTAACATAATGTCCTCAAGTTTCATCCATGTGTAGCATTTGTCAGAATTTCCTTGCTTTTTATAGCTGGATAATATTCTATTGTATATATGTACAGTTGACCCTTGAACAACATGGGTTCGAACTGCATGCATCCACTTATACTTGGATTTTTTTCAATAAATACATACTACAGTACTACACAATCTGTAGTTAGCTGAGTCTACAGATGCAGAACCATGGACAGGGAGGGGGAACTGTAAAATTATACATGGCTTTTAGGCTTCGAGGGGGGGTGGATGCCCCTAACTCCTGCATTTTTCAAGGGTCAACTGTACCACATTTTGCTTACCCATTCCTCCATTGATGACTACTTGGGTTGCTTTCACCTTTTGGTTATTATGAATAATGCTACTATGAACATGGGTGTACAAATATCTCTTTGAGACCCTGCTTTCAATTCTTTTTGGGTACATACCCAGAAGTGGAATTGCTGGGTCATATGGTAATTCTATTTTGAATTTTTTGAGGAACCACCATAACAGCTATGCTATTTTACATTTCCACCAACAATACACAAAGGTTTCAGTTTCTCCATATCCTTACCAACACCAGTTATTTTCCATTTTTCAAGAAATAGTAGTCATCCTAATGGGTGTGAGGTGGTATTTCATTGTAGTTTTGATTTGCATTTCCTTAATGTTTAGTGGTAATGAGCATCTTTTCACCTGCTTGTTGGCCATTTGTATGTCATCACTGGAGAAATGTCTGTTCAAGTTTTTTACCCATTTTCAAATTGGGTTTTTTGTTGTTGAGTTTTAGGAGTTCCCCATTTGTTCTGGATATTAATCCCTTATCAGAGACATGATTTGAAGTATTTTATCCCATTTTTTGTGTTTCTTTTTTACTCTGTTGACAGTGCTTTTGATGTACAAAATTTTTAAATTTTCCTGAACTTCAATTTGTCAATTTTTTCTTTTGTTACCTGTACCTTCAGTGTCATATCCAAGATACCACTGACAAATCCAATGTTGTCCCCCTTTATAATGGAACTTTTCATTCAGAGGTAATTGTAGGGCCACATGCAGTTGTCAGATATAGTACAGAAAAATCAAGTGTTTTCTTTCAGTGATAACATCTTACAAAACTATAGTGCAATACACAACCAGGATATTGATATTGATACAGTAAAGATATAGAGCATTTCCACCACCATAAAGATCTCTTCTTGTGCCTTTTTACTGCCACACCTACTTCCTTCCCATTCACCCCTCCTTAACCTCTGGCAACCACTAATTTCTTCTCCATTTCTATAATTTTGTCCTTTCAAGAAATTATATAAATGGAATCATACAATGTATAACTTTGGGGTTTGACTTATTTTCACTCAGCATGATTCTCTGAAGATCTATCCAGGCTGTTGCATGTATCATTGGCCTGTTCCTTTTTATTGCTGAATAGTATTCCCTGGTTAGATGGGCCAAAGTTTATTTAACCAGTCACCCACTGAAGGACATCAAGTGATTTCCAGCTTGGGGCTATGATGAATATGGCTGCTATAAACGTTCATGGGCAGATTTGTGTGAACATAAGCTTTCATTTCTCTGTGATAAATGCCAAGGAGCATAACTGCTGAGTCATATGTTAGTTGTATGTTTAGCTTTTTAAGAAACTGCCAAACACTTTTCCAGAGGGCTGTGCAAGTTTATGGTCCTACCAACAATTGATGAATAATACAGTTTCTCTCCATACTAGATTTTCACCACCAATTGGTGAAAATTTTTTCACAATTTTTCTTACAGCCATTCAGATAGGTGTGTAGTGATATCTCATTGTGATTTGAGCTTGCATTTTTCAAATGACCAATGATGCTCAGGAACTTTTTATGTGCTCATTTGCCATCTATATATGATCTTCAGTGAAATGTCTGTGCATGTTTTGTCCATTTCCTTTTTTAGATTTTCCTTTTCGCTTCTAAATTTTGAGAGTACTTTATATATGCTAGATACTAGTCTTTTGTAGGATATGTGGTTTGCAGATGTTTTCATCTCATGTGTAGTGTGTCATTGTCTTTTAATTTTTTTAGGTTCATTTATTTATTTTATTGTTATGTATTTTTACATTTTTTTAACATCTTTAGTAGAGTATAAATGCTTTACAATGTTGTGTTAGTTTCTGCTGTATAACAAAGCGAATTAGCTATATGTATACATATATCCCCAACCTCCTCTCTCTTGTGTCTCCCTCCCACCCCTCTAGGTGGTCACAAAGCGCCGAGCTGATCTCCCTGTGCTATGCGGCTGCTTCCCACTAACTATGTATTTTAAATTTGGTAGTGTATATGTGACCATGCCACTCTCTTATTTCGTCCCAGCTTACCCTTCCCTCTCTCAATGTCCTCAAGTTCATTCTCTACATCTGCATCTTTATTCCTGCCCTGCCCCTAAGTTCATCAGAACCTTTTTTTTTTTTTAGATTCCATATATATGTGTTAGCATATGGTATTTGTTTTTCTCTTTCTGACTTACTTCACTCTGTATGACAGACTCTAGGTCCATCTACCTCACTACAAATAACTCAATTTCATTTCTTTTTATGGCTGAGGAATATTCCACTGTATATATGTGCCACATCTTCTTATCCATTCATCTGTTGACAGACACTTCAGTTGCTTCCATGTCCTGGCTATTGTAAATATTGCTGCAATGAACAATGTGTTACGTGACTCTTTTTAAATTACGGTTTTCTCAGGGGATGGCTGTGTCATATGGTAGTTCTATTTTGGGTTTTTTAAGGAACCTCCATACTGTTCTCCATAGTGGTTGTATAACTTTACATTCCCACCAACAGTGCAAGAGGGTTCCCTTTTCTCCACACCCTCTCCAGCATTCACTGTTTGTAGGTTATTTTGATGATGGCCATTCTGACCAGTGGGAGGTGATAACTCATTGTGGTTTTGATTTGCATTCTCTAATGATTAGTGATGTTGAGCATCCTTTCATGTGTTTCTTGGCAATCTGTATATCTGCTTTGGAGAAATGTCTATTTAGGTCTTCTGCCCATTTTTGGATTGGGTTGCTTGTTTTTTTGAATATTGAGCTGCATGAGCTGCTTGTATATTTGGGAGATTAATCCTTTGTCAGTTGTTTGTTTGCAAATATTTTCTCCCATTCTGAGGGTTGTCTTTTCATCTTGTTTATGATTTCCTTTTCTGTGCAAAAGCTTTTAAGTTTCATTAATTCATATTTATTTTTGTTTTTATTTCCATTTCTCTAGGAGGTGGGTCAAAAAGGATCTTGCTGTGATTTATGTCATAGAGTGTTCTGCCTGTGTTTTGCTCTGAGAGTTTTATAGTGCCTGGCCTTACATTTAGGTCCTTAATCCATTTTGAGTTTATTTTTGTGTATGGTATTAGGGAGTGTTCTAATTTCATTCTTTTACATATAGCTGTCCAGTTTTCCCAGCACCACTTATTGAAGAGGTTGTCTTCTCTCCACTGTATATTCTTGCCTCCTTTATCAAAGATAAGGTGACCATATGTGCGTGGGTTTATCTCTGGGCTTTCTATCCTGTTCCATTGATCTATATTTCTGTTTCTGTGCCAGTACCATACTGTCTTGATTATTGTAGCTTTGTGGTATAGTCTGAAGTCAGAGAGCCTGATTCCTCCAGCTCCGTTTTTCTTCCTCAAGATTGCTTTGGCTATTCGGGGTCTTTGTGTTTCCATACAAATTGTGAAATTTTTTGTTCTAGTTCTGTGAAAAATGCCATGGTAGTTTGATAGGGATTGCATTGAATCTGTAGATTGCTTTGGGTAGTAGAGTCATTTTCACAATGTTGATTCTTCCAATCCAAGAACATGGTATATCTCTCCATCTGTCTGTATCATCTTTAATTTCTTTCATCAGTGTCGTATACAGGCACTGTATGTATTCCTGCATACAGGCTGTTCGTATCATTAGGTAGGTTTATTTCCAGGTATTTTATTCTTTTTGTTGCAATGGTAAATGGGAGTGTTTCCTTAATTTCTCTTTCAGATTTTCATCATTAGTGTATAGGAATGCAAGAGATTTCTGTGCATTAATTTTGTATCCTGCTACTTTACCAAATTCATTGATTAGCTCTAGTAGTTTTCTGGTAACATATTTAGGATTCTGTATGTATAGTATCATATCATCTGCAAACAGTGACAGCTTTACTTTTTCTTTTCTGATTTGGATTCCTTTTATTTCTTTTTCTTCTCTCATTGCTGTGGCTAAAACTTCCAAAACTATGTTGAATAACAGTGGTGAGAGTGGGCAACCTTGTCTTGTTCTGATCTTAGTGGAAATGGTTTCACTTTTTCACCATTGAGAATGATGTTGGCTGTGGGTTTGTCATATATGGCCTTTATTATTTTGAGGTAAGTTGCCTCTATGCCTACTTTCCAGAGGGTTTTTATCTTAAATGGGTGTTGAATTTTGTCAAAAGCTTTTTTTGCATCTATTGAGATGATCATATGACTTTTCTCCTTCAATTTGTTAATATGGTGTATCACATTGATTGATTTGTGTATATTGAAGAATCCTTGCATTCCTGGGATAAACCCCACTTGATCATGGTGTATGATCCTTTTAATGTGCTGTTGGATTCTGTTTGCTAGTATTTTGTTGAGGATTTTTGCATCTATGTTAATCAGTGATATTGGCCTGTAGTTTTCTTTTTTTGTGACATCTTTGTCTGGTTTTGGTATCAGGGTGATGGTGGACTTGTAGAGTGAATTTGGGAGTGTTCTTCCCTATGCTATATTTTGGAAGAGTTTCAGAAGGATAGTGTTAGCTCTTCTCTAAATGTTTGATAGATTCACCTGTGAAGCCATCTGATACTGGGCTTTTGTTTGTTGGACGATTTTTAATCACAGCTTCAATTTCAGTGCTTGTGATTGGCCTGTTCATATTTTCTATTTCTTCCTGATGCCGTCTTGGAAGGTTGTGCTTTTCTAAGAATTTGTCCCTTTCTTCCAGGTTGTTCATTTTTTTGGCATATAGTTGCTTGTAGTAATTGCTCATGATTCTTTGTATTTCTGTAGTGTCAGTTACTTCTTTTTCATTTCTAATTCTGTTGATTTGAGCCTTTTCCCTTTTTTTCTTGATGAATCTGGCTAATGGTTTATCAATTTTCTTTGTCTTCTCAAAGAACAAGCTCTTAATTTTATTGATCTTTGCTATTGTTTCCCTCATTTCTTTTTCCTTTATTTCTGTTATGATCTTTATGATTTCTTTCCTTCTGCTAACATTGGTGTTCTTTTTTCTCTAATTCTTTAGGTGTAAGGTTAGGTTGTTTGTTTGAGATTTTTCTTGTGTCTTGAGGTAGGATTGTATTGCTATAAACTTCCCTTGTAGAACTGCTTTTGCTGCATCCCATAAGTTTTGAGTCATCGTGTTTCCATTGTCATTTGTGTCTAGGTATTTTTTGATTTCCTCTTTGATTTCTTCAATGATCTCTTGGTTATTTAGTAGTGTGTTGTTTTGTCTCCATGTATTGGTATTTTTTACAGTTTTTTTTTCCTGTAATTGATATCTAGTCTCATAGCATTGTGGTCAGAAAAGATACTTGATATGATTTCAATTTTCCTAAATATACCAAGGCTTGATTTTTGACCCAAGATATGATCTATCCTGGAGAATATTCCATGAGCACTTGAGAAAAATGTGTATTCTGTTGTTTTTGGATGGAATGTCCTATAAATATCAATTAAGTCCATCTTGTTTAATGTATCATTTAAAGCTTGTGTTTCCTTATTTATTTTCATTTTGGATGATCTGTCCATTGGTGAAAGTGGGGTGTTAAAGTCCCCTACTATGAATGTGTTACTGTCGATTTCTCCTTTTATAGCTGTTATTTATTTCCTTATGTATTGAGGTGCTCCTATGTTGGGTGCACAAATGTTTACAATTGTTATATCTTCTTCTTGGATCAATCCCTTGATCATTATGTAGTGTCCTTCTTTGTCTTTTGTAATAGTCTTTATTTTAAAGTCTATTTTGTCTGATATGAGAATTGCTACTCCAGATTTCTTTTGATTTCCATTTGCATGGAATATCTTTTTCCATCCCCTCACTTTCAGTCTGTATGTGTCCCTAGGTCTGAAGTGTGTCTCTTGTAGACAGCATATATATGGGTCTTGTTTTTGTATCCATTCAGTGAGCCTGTGTCTTTTGGTTGGAGCATTTAATCCATTTCCATTTAAGGTAATTATCGATATGTATGTTCCTATTACCATTTTCTTAATTGTTGTGGGTTTGTTATTGTAGGCCTTTCCTTCTCTTGTGTTTCCTGCCTAGAGAAGCTCCTTTAGCATTTGTTGTAAAGCTGGCTTGGTGGTGCTGAATTCTCTTAACTTTTGCTTCTCTGTAAAGATTTTAATTTCTTTCTTTTTTTTAAAAAAAAAAATCTTTATTGGAGTATAATTGCTAGGTTTTAATTTCTACATTGAATCTGAATGAGATCCTTGCTGGGTAGAGTAATCTTGGTTGTAGTTTTTCCCCTTTCATCACTTTAAATATGTCCTGCCACCCCCTTCTGGCTTGCAGAGTTTCTGCTGAAAGATCAGCTTTTAATCTTAGGTGGTTTCCCTTTTATGTTATTTGTTGCTTTTCCCTTGCTGCTTTTAATATTTTGTCTTTGAATTTAATTTTTGATAATTTGATTAATATGCATATTGGCATGTTTCTCCTTTGATTTATCCTGTATGGGACTCTGTGCTTCCTGGACTTGATTGACTATTTCCTTTCCCATATTAGGGATGTTTTCAACTACAATCTCTTCAAATATTTTCTCAGTCCCTTTCTTTTTCTCCTCTTCTTCTGGGACCCCTATAATTCGAATGTTGGTGTGTTTAATGTTGTCCCAGAGGTCTCTGAGACTGTCCTCAATTCTTTTGTCTTTATTCTGCTCTGCAGCTGCTATTTCCACTATTTTATCTTCCAGGTCACTTGTCCGTTCTTTTGCCTCAGTTATTCTGCTATTGATTCTTTCTAGGGTATTTTAGATTTCATTTATTGTGTTGTTCCTCATTGTTTGTTTGCTTTTTAGTTCTTCTAGGTCTTTGTTAAATGTTGTTTTATTTTTTCCATTTTATTTCTGAGATTTTGGATCATGTTTCCTATTATTATTCTGAATTCTTTTTCAGGTAGACTGCCTATTTCCTCTTCATTTTTTGGTCTTGTGGGTTTTTACCATGCTCCTTCATCTGCTGCATATTTCTCTGTTTTCTCATTTTGTTTAACTTTGTTTGGGGTCTGCTTTTCGCAGGTTGCAGGTTCATAGTTCCCATTATTTTTGTTGTCTGCCCCCAGTGGGTGAGGTTGGTTCAGTGGCTTGTGTAGGCTTCCTGGTGGAGGGTATTGGTGCCTGTGCTCTGCTGGGTGAGGCTGTATTTTGTCCTTCTGGTGGGCAGGGCTGCGTCTGATGGTGTGTTTTGGAGTGTCTGTGAACTTAGTATGACTTTAGGCAGCCTCTCTGTTAATGGGTGGGGTTTTGTTCCTGTCCTGCTAGTTCTGTGGCATGGGGCTTCCAGCACTGAAGCTTCCTGGCTGCTGGCTGGAGCTAGGTCTTAGTGTTGAGATGAAGATCTCTGGGAGAGCTCTCATTGATTGACATTACATGAAGCTAGGAGGTCTCTGGTGATCCAATGTCCGGGATTCAGCCCTTCCACCTCAGAGGCTCAGGCCTGACACCTGGCCAGAGCACCAAGACCCTGCCAGCTACAAGGCTCAGAAGAAAAGGAAGAAAGATAAAAAAAAAAAAAGGACAGACAGAGCCCTGGGACAAATGGTAAAAGCAAACCTATACAGAGAAAATCACACAAAGAAGCATACACATACACACTCACAAAAAGAGAAAAAGGAAAAATTATATATATTTTAAAAAGGAAGAGAGCAACCAAATCTATAATCAAATCCACCAATGATAATAAGCTCTAAATACTAAACTAAGATACACATAAAACCAGAAACAAATTAGATGCAGAAAGGAAAGCCCAAGCTTACAGTTGCTTCCAAAGTCCACTGCCTCAATTTTGGGAACATTCATTGTCTATTCAGCTCTTCTTCAGATGCAGGGTTTATCAAGTTGATTGTGGGGACTTAATCCACTGCTCCTGAGACTGCACAGGGAAATTTCCCTTTCTCTTCTTTGTTCGCACAGCTCCTGGGCTTCCGCTTTGGTTTTGGCCCCACCTTTGCCATGTAGGGCGCCCTCAGGAGTCTGTTCCCTGCCGAGACAGGAGGTTAAAGCAGCAGCTGATCAGGGCTCTCTTGCTCACTCAGGCCAGGGAGAGGGAGGGGTACAGTAGTCATAATTGGACTGCGGGGCGAGCCTGAGGTGGCAGAGGCTGGTGTGACATTGCGACAGCCTGAGGCGTGCTGTGTGTTCTCCTGGGGAAGTTGTCCTTGAATCATGGGCCCCTGGCAGTGGTAGGCTGCATACGCTCGTGGCGGTGTGTGGATAGTGTCCTGTGCTTGCACACAGGATTCTTGGTGGCAGTGGCCGCAACATTTGTGGTTCATGCCCATCTCTCGGGTCCGAGTTGATAGTCGTGGCTTGTGCCCATCTCTGGAGCTTGCTTATGGAGTGCTCTGCTTTCTGTGGGAACACTGGGAAGGAATCCTCTCTCCTTGCACACCCTGAAACAAAGGTCTCTTGCCTCTCCGGCAGGTCCACACTTTTTCTTGGACTCCCTCCTGGCTAGCTCTGGAGCACCAGTCCCCTTCAGGTGAGATCTTAGATTACTGATTTGAGGCTTTTCCTCTTTTCTTCTGTATTCCTTTTAATGTTATAAATTTCCCTGTCACCACTGTTTTAGCTGTGTCCCCAAAATATTAATATGTTGTCTTTTCATATAATTCAGTTCAATGTATTTTTATTTTCTTTAGAGCTTCACCTTTGGCCTATTGATTATTTAGGAATGTGTTGTTTCATTTTAAAATGTTTAAAAATTTTCCTATTATCTCTTTATTTTTAATTTGTAGTTTATAGAATTGTGTTGGAGAACACTCTGGGTATAATTTCTATTCTATTAAATTTGTTAAGTATTTTTTTAAGGCCCACCATATTATCTTAATATATGTTCCATGGGCATTTGAAAAGGACATTTATTCTGCTGTTTTTTGGGTGAAGTGTTCTACAAGTGTAAATTAAATCCTATTGGTTGATGATGGTGTTTTCTTCTATATCCTTGCTTATTCTCTGTCTAGTTGTTCTATCAATTGTTGGGAGAGGAGTTTTGAAGTCTCCAGCTATATTTGTAGATTTGCTTATATATCCTTTCAGTTCTAACAGTTTTTTTTCTTTACTTATTTTACAGCTCTGTACATAAACATTTAGGATGTATATGTCTTCTTGGTAGATTGACACTTTTTTCATTATATAATGCCCCTCTCTGTCTCTGGTAAGTTTCTTTTCTTTAAAGTCTACTTTATTTGGTATTACTGTACCTACTCCTGCTTTCCTTTGATTAATATTTGCATGATATATCTTTGCATGATATACTTTGACCTTCAACCTGCTTGTACTGTTATACTTGATGTGTGTTACTTGTTGACAGCATATAGTTGAGTCATGGTTTTTAACCCACTCTGTCAACCTTTATCCTTTAATTGGTATATTTATACCATTTACATTTTTTAAATAATTATTGATGTGTTAGGGCTTAAATCTGGCATTTTATTTCTTTTTGTTTTCTGATTTCTTTTTCCTACCTTCTGGTGAGTTTTTTGAACTTTTTTTAGAATTCCATTTTGATCCATCTGTAGTGGTTTTAAAGTTAACTCTTTATATAGCCCCCTTAGTAGTTTCTCTAGGTATTACATTATGTATACATAACTTATACAACATATTGGTGTCACTATTTTACCAGTTCAAGTAAAGTATAGAAAGTTTATCTCTCTATGTCCCTTTACCTCTCCCCCCATTTACAATATAGTTGTCTTAAATACTTCCTCTATATTCATTTAGAACTGCATGAGATTGTATTATAATGTTTGCTTTTTTAAAAGCTCAGTTAATAATTGTCTACATTGGCTGCCAAGGATCATAACCTGGCTGGATGGGGCAGGGAGAATAGTGGGAGTGAAATGTTGGAATGTAAAATTGTTATTATTTGTTAATTCCCTGTGTACTTCATTCACTCATTCTTTTACCAAATAGTAATGGAAAGCCTATTGTGCACTAGATACTGTGCTAGGTTCTGGGGTGTCTTAAGTTTGGTTCCCTGGGAAACAGACTTAGAGTTGGAGACTTGTGTGCAGGAGATTTGTTGCAGAAGACTCTCAGGAACAACATCTATGAGGAAACGGGGGAAGCCGGGCTTGGCAGCAGAGAAGTTGAGCTGTGATGCAGTGGCAATTGAGGATTGGCTGATAGCACAGAGACTGGGGGTGAGGGGAACCTTCAGAGTTATCCTGAATTGAGGCAATAAGGCCAGGCCTTTTTATGCTCACATAGACCAGTTGTTGGATGTGGGTGAATTCTTGGGTAGGGCAGCTTTATTCAGCTGTTGCAGAAAAGAGACTCGGCTGTAAGCTGACAGCAGGCAGCAATCCCAGCACCTGGGGGAATTGAAGCCTTGTCCTGAGAGGGATCTGGATTGCACACCATGGCACCTGTATTGTGAGGTTACAAACAGATGGACAGGACAGAATTTCTGCTCTCGTTGAGTTGGCAATTGGAGTAGGTGACAGAGATGAGTGTAACAAATATGTGTAAGCAAATAATTATGATCAGCCATGGTAAGTTTAAGAAGAGCAGGAAGTTAAAACTGCCATAGGAACTCATATCAGGGAGCAACCAACTCCTCTGGGTGGGTCAGGGAAGACCTCTCTTCAGCAACACAGTTGCTTTGCTCATTCATGTTTTGAAGAGAAAACTCCATATCCTCACATCTCACAGAGGAGGTAGTGAATTACAAAAGCTTGAATTTGCTTTGAAAGATGGGGTCTGTACTTTGCCAAGTAAACAGAAGTAAATCATGCATTAATGGAGGCAATATTTTCAGTGAGTTAGTGCCACAGGCTGATGCAGCAAAGAGATAGGAAAGGTGAGCATGCGGGTTATGTGTAATGTGGAAAATAACCTTTTAAACTTTTATGCCCCTCTCTAGGGCAAGAATGCTATTCTTTAAAAGGTTAGTCTACTACCCAAAAAAATATAAAAAGACTACTTCATGTTTCATTCTAGAATCAATTTTTCTATTAAAAATAAATTGCACTTTAAGTAACCTGTGATATGTTCAGCTAGAGCTAGTGGCTAGATGAAACTTTTATGTCTGCAGTCCTGGTGATTTGGAAGGACTGTTGAACTACTCAGAACAGAGTATAAATGTCTCTGATCTTCCGAAACTTGGTTTGCCCCATCTAACCTTAATCCTAGTGGAATTTCACTGTTGTTTGATGGGTCTTAGGCTCCCAGAGGTTGCTTTGTGCCCAGTGTTTTGTGATCATTAGGAAAATCCAGAGCCCTTCTTCTTTTTTTATCTCCATTGACAGAGGTTCACTGCCCTTTAGGAGTTTAGAGTTCTGTTGGAAAGTCACAGAAACATGAAACAACTGGAGAATGATTCATGAGCAACATGTAAGCAAGTGTGGGTGTACAACAGGGAGCCCCTGAGGAGCTTAGAAGAATATATGAAACCAGGAAGTTCTCTTAGAGAAGGCCAGAATGAAGCCAGAATTTGAAGGAGGTGATGGATTAGAAGAGTGAGGATATTGGGACAATCAAAAGGGCAGGGGTAGATGAACACAAGCCCAAAGGAGGAAATGACTAAGATGCTGCAGGGTCAAGAGAAGCCAGGTCATACCTACTTTTGGAAAGCAATTTTCTTTGAGAAAGAACCAAATGGGGTAATCAGAGTAGTCAGACTCAAGGAAGCTTGTTATTCAAAATAATAAAGAAACCTACACCTGTGACCTTGGACCCTTCTATTTGCTCACTTCCTTGGAAATTATAAAGAGATCAAATATATGTTTGGATAAGAAGATTATTGGCCCTATGAGATGGTAAATTACCATAAGTATGCTCTCTGGTTGAAAGAGACTGTAATGCTTTCTGGTCCAAACATCCATCTGATACGTGAATCTCCTCAACAATGAATGCTCCAACAAAATCTTCATTTAGCTGATGTTTGAACAACCCCAATGTTACAAAATTCATTAACTCCCTTGATTCTTGAAATAAGGATAAAAAGCTAAACTCTGTCCCCTTGTACCAGGTCTGGTGGTCTGCCTGATCCAGCAACACTTAATGGACGATGCCCCTCATTCTAGGCTCCCAGGCTATGTGTCTACATAGTAGGCAAAGTTATATCCCTTTTTCGGTAGAAATATCACAATATTAACTAAATTGAGTTTAGATTCAAAATGAAAGTTTAAGGTTTTTTTTTTTTTCTTCTTATAGTCTGATCCTCGTGCATCTGGGGTTTGTTTGGACTCAAATGAAGAACCTTGTACTTGTCCCTATTACATTGTATCATGTTAGATTCTATTCATTTTGAAAACTTTTGGAATTTTTTTGGTTCATATTCTTTCTTTGAATGTGTTTGCCATTTCTCTTGGCTTGGTATAATTTGCAGATTTGATGAACAGTTTTCATGAGTTAATTGATACAATAATCAGGGTACAGTCAAGGAAAGGACCTTCAGGTAGAAGTAAGAGAGAGGATGTTCCCTTACTTGCTTACCTAATGCTAAAGCAGCCAGTGGCCTAAGCTAATCCAGTAGATCTACCCCAAAGAGGGAGGTGACTGGAAGGGTGGGAGAATTGTGGGGAGGTATGCTCTTCTACCACAGCTCAAATACCTTTCAGCAAGAATGCAAGCAGACTAGGATGGCTACCACTTACTGGGCATTTACTATGTGTCAGGACAGAGCTAAGTGCATGGCATACATTATGAGGTTAGTATTATCACAACTATTTTAACTTGTAGAAATGACAGTTTAGAGAGTTTGAATCACCTGTCTGTTGTCCCAAGGTGGAAAGGATAGGGATAAGATTCATACTCGAGTTTCTTTGATTCCAAAACATGCACTCATAATTACTGAATTACTGGAAGTTATAGACAGTCATATGGAACCAAAACAGAGAACTCTTGGGGGGGTCTCGGGGAATGTGAGGACCTTTGGTCTATTCATTGTGAGTGTTCTGAGGTATGTGAATAGAGAAGGATTCCTGTCACTTTGTTTTGGCCTCTATTTAGCTTGTGCTTTTACTAATTAGCTTTTATTAGTAGAATTATTCTGCCCTTCACTGGAAATCCTAATTGTATGATTAGAAATAACTTCAAATCAACTAATTGTGATGATACAAAGGATCATTTCATGGGAAGGTCCTAATGGCAACCAAATTAATCCCAAATATTCCAAAAAAAATGACAAAGAGACATGAACCACAAAGAAGTTGGGTACCTGACCTGGTTTCTACCCAAGTGAAGGGTATGAAAAGAGCAGAGTGCCCCAGGAACTCCTCAGAGCCCAGGTCTCCTAACTTGGCTGGGTCACGTTTCAGTAGAGGTACTGACTGACGTCAAGGACACTGGGACTACTGTCTCGGTTTGACTTTCTTTTCTGGGTCTCATTAGGGTGTTTTCTGTTAAGGAGACAAATAGCATCTCTTCTCTTTCTGAAGGCTGAGTCCATGCTATCTCAAGATTTTAAGTTTGCATTCTTTGACTGACTACACAGACAAAGAAATCTTAATTGTACGTGGGCAACACCTGCAGAACAGTGTGATAAAGAGTGATCTGCCGAATGGCACTTTTCCAATACATCTACCATCTAGGCAAGGTCAACTCCCAGCTGCCTTTTTCCCCTTCCTCACTCTCATCTCAGCACTCCATCCTATAATTTCTTACCAGGGATAGACAGATTGAAAAGATAAGAAAAGTTAGCTTTCAATTCTGCTTCCATCACTTACTGGTTGTGTGGTCTTGAACAAATTATTTAATCTCTCTGTGACTGTTTCCTGATCTGCTAAAAAAAGAACAATACTATTGATCTCTGTGAATGTGTGGAACTAAATGAGATTAAGGTAGAGCATATATAAGAGAAAGGGATGAGTGTATTGTGAAATCAGTTGTCAGAGTGCTCAGGCTGGAAGAGGAGAAGGAAAAAAGCTGCTGCTGCTGGTGGTTGTGATGATGGAGGTGATGGTGATGATGATAATGATAGCTACGGATTTCTGAAGGTATAACCATGTGCCAGACACTGGGCTAAGTGCTTTATAGAATGTTTTATTTAATCTTCACAACAGTCATCTGAGATGAATATTAACTTTATACCCACTTTATAGATAAGGAAATGGGAGTTTTAAAGACATTCAGGAACTTTGACCAGAATAAATCAGCTATTAAATTGCTAAGCCAAAAACTAATTTGAATCCTGGCTTCTGTTCATTCCAAGAGAATTATTGGTCTCCTTCTCAGCTGAAGTCATCAGGGGGCATCAGAAACTTCATCCCAGGAGCCAGTGCTTGTTCTCTGTGTTCCCCAACCCCTTCTACTGATCTCTCAGCCCTCTGACTTAAAGAAAGATAATTTATTACAACTTCTATATTTTATGCATCCATCTTGAGAACATTATTTACTTCCCTGAAAATATCTGACACACTGAAAATGTATAATTTACATGTAGGAGACCTAAGTTCTATTCCCAGCAATTCTTTTAACTAGCTGTGTGGCCTTAGGCAAGTCAACCTCTTTGAGCCTCAGTTTCTCATTTGTGAAATGACAACTGTGTAGCCTCTAGGATCCCTTTCCAGGATACTTTAACTCTTTGAATCTGCTCGGGAACACTTAGTCTTAGCATGTGAAATGACACAGAAATAAATATCTGAACCAAAGCTTACTGTCCAAAAACAACTGTTATTTCCATGGTTATTTACAGACATTAATGACTATAACTTTGCCACTATCGTTTTAGACATTCTATACCCTATTTGGTGACCACAAAATTAATTATCCAAATCAGGACACTTTGGGATTGAAAGCAGATGCTGCTAGGAATTGCACAAGGACAGCGGGTAGAACAGCACTGTCTCCTTCTCTGAACAACCCTGCTATTGTTCCCTTTGTGGCCGCTCCTCCCCTTCCTCCTCTTCTCTCCTCCCCTTCTCTTCCCTGGGCTTCAACAAGAGTGAAAGGCATCACAGACAGAGGTGTGAGCTCCCTCGGCCTCTTAATGGAGTTAAGTTCAAAGCCTGAGGTGTGACCATTTAAATGCTAACACTTTAAAGCAAGTTTGTCTGCAACAGAAACACCCCGTTTAAGGCTTATTTCCCCCTCTAGTTTAAAAAAACACTTTGCAATGTTAATTTCCATTCCATTCCATCAGTAACTTTCTTCTGTCTTCTTTCTGCCTCGCTTCATTTTAAACAATTCTTTGATTTTGTAATTGCCTTGGAGAACACCAAAAGGACCCCAGCCTTGAACCCCAACAAAGGGCAAGGACATTAGTAACAGAGTTCATTTTCCTGGGTACTGCCTCAGCGTTTCTTGGATGCTCTGGGAATGCTGGGGGCAGCAGATGGGGGTTTAATGGAAGTCAGTGATCAACTTGAAAGTGATTCCATCCCTTCTGAGGCCACCAGAATCCACAGGCCTGATTTCTACTTCAAAACTAATTTTAAAAATAGAAATTGGAGCCAGTTAAATTCTTAACTTAAAAAAAATGCTATTATTATTTTATTATTATTATTATTTTTGCGCTACGCGGGCCTCTCACTGCTGTGGCCTCTCCTGTTGCGGAGCACAGGCTCCGGACGCTCAGGCTCAGCGGCCACGGCTCACGGGCCCAGCTGCTCTGCGGCATGTAGGATCTTCCCGGACCGGGGCACGAACCCGTGTCCCCCTGCATCGGCAGACGGACTCTCAACCACTGCGCCACCAGGGAAGGCCCCAGGGAAGCCCCCAAAATGCTATTATTATCAAAGACTGTATCTAAGTGCCTCATAGTAACTATAACACACTTTAGTTGAACTGAATTACCTTTTAAATCAATTCTATATAGAACTTGGCCACTTTATTTTAGGTGATAAAAGAACAAAACTTTACTAAAGGAGTAAAAGATGATTTTTTGCTATTAAAAGAGTTTAGTGAATACACTGCTTGGTGACTCATCTAAAACCATCTTAAAAAATCATTTTGCATTGCTCAACTAAAATCCACTCATTTAATGACATTTCATGCGGTTAAAATCCGCTCTACATGGTCACTATTTTTAAAAAGTATGATTGATCTTCAGTGTTTGAATGAACCATAAAATTACCTCTGAGAGCACTGATATTTCCACAATTATAAATAGATTATTTTCTCTATTGTTTGCAAGCTGAAGGGCCTTTGTTTAACATGTTTCCTTCTTCAGTTGTGGAGAATGTGTATTTTTTAACAAGCAGTTTTAGCCAATTGTCAGAGGGCCAGGTGGGACATGAGTTGATACAGAGTAAAACTAACAGCATTAAAAAGGCTTAACGCTCAAATCTGCATTTTCTTCTGTAACTAGTGTCTATCCACTGTGCTGCCCGGGAGCGTTTGTGGGTGCTGCTGGCCCGGGGAAGGTGGGGCCTGATCAGTGGGCCATGGCTCATAGGCCCTTGTCTGGTGTCCCTTATCACAGTGCCAGCTGCCTGAGTCACAGGGCTTGCTCTCCTCCCTGGCCCCTCACCTGTCTGATATGTGGTACTACTTCAGTCTCAAAAGGGAGAAATGCTAGAAAAAAAATAACATTTTGAAAGCTTTTATCTGTTTAAGACACTGACTAAACTCCTTCATAGGTTTTTAACTGGAAGTTGGTTTAAGAAGGAAAGATGAGCAAAGGTTTCTCCCTAAAAGCAGATGTTCACTGACTGCTGGGGAGATGGTGTGGGCGGATTACCAATAAAACCTGATCTGCAGTGCAGGTACAGAAATACTGTCACCTCGGGAGGCTGAGGGCCACTAGAGCAGGGCACCTGGGTGGGGCTGGGGCGTGGTCATAAGGTGCTGTCATCAGATTTGTGGGTCCAGAAATTCTGAGGCATCACTGTCCCTAGAGGTGACTGGTCTCTTGGGGTTGCTCCCCACTGACCAGACACTCCAAAGTTGCTGTCCACGTCAGAGTGCAAAATGAGTAGTTTACTTTGAGAATTGTAGCCCTACTTGTGGGTCTACACAGCATGCCAAATTATGACTGGAAGGCTGGGACAAGCAAGGGAAGTGACAGCTTAATAGCTAAGAAGTCAGGGTTCACAGCGACATAGAAAACAAACCTATGGTTATCAAAGGGGAAAGTGCGGGGGGAGGGATGAATTAGGAGTTTGGGATTAACATATACATACTACTATATATAAAATAGATAACCTGTATAGCACAGGGAACTATACTCAGTATTCTGTAAAAACCTATAAGGGAAAAGAATCTGAAAAAGAATATATATTTATACAACTGAATCAGTGTGCTGTACACCTGAAACTAACAGAACATTGTAAATCAACTATACTTCAGTAATAAAAAATTATACTGTAAAAAAAAAGTCAGGGTTCAAATTTCAACTCCATCTATGCCTAGCCGTGTGACCTTGAGAAGTAATTTCACCTCTCTGGAACCAAGTCTATCCACCTATAAGAGGGGGAAACTCATAGGGATAGAATGAGAATTAAATGATATTTTTGTAAAAATACCTAGGAAAATGGCTGTAATATAGTAAGTACCTAATAAATTGTTGACTAAAAGATTTGATTCATTAGGAATCATTTTGGAGTTTTATTCAGGACAGTGACTTTAGGAATAAAGGATCAATTCATCCCTCTCACCTGGGGCCATTAAATTTGGCCAATACTAGTACAATTCACAACCACCACAGGAACACAAGGCACTCAGAGGATTCATTTATAAAAGTTGAGCCACCCATGTTTTCTGGCTTTGGCTGCTTCTATCAGTGACGGCGTTTTAACAGACTGAGAGCTGATGATGTTGAGAGCCAATGGGGAATTGCCTGATCCTGATGTTTCCTTCCAGCCTATTCTAGTTTCTTAACAGTTATCTCCACAAATTAGACCCATGTAAGAAAGTCTTGGTTTCTTTTTCATGCTTGATTTCACACATGTTCACAAATCTGCCCTGAGAGTTAGGCTTTTTATTCAGTAGCTACAAGACCTCAGAGCTGGGCTCATTACCACAACATGCAAAGACTGGCATTATCCAGTGAGGACAAGGAGAGTTTGGGTACAAGCAAACGTCAGTGCAGTGGATGTTCATTGTCTGGGGCCACTAATCATTCACACTTTCATTTCTCCAGCAAATGTTTATTGGACACTTACTATGTATCAGGCTTTGTTTTAGGATCTGAGGATTAAGCACTTAACAAGAGGGTCTTGCATTCTGGTAGGGGAGACAGACAAGAAACCAAGAGAGAGGGAAGGTGAAAGAAACAAGAGAGATAAATCAGAGCATACAAGAGCTACATAGAGAATTAACATAAGGTGGTGGGATGGAGAGTAACTACTTCACATGATACAATAAGGACTCTCTGTGAGGTGATGTCTCAGCCAAGTGCTGAATCAAAAGAAGGACATGGACATGCAGAGATGAGTGTCACTGACATTCCAGGCAGAGGGTACCACTAACTTAGAGGCTCCCAGGTGGGCACCAATGGTGACGGAGATGACCAGACCAGAGGCCAGGATGGCTGGGGAAAGTCTAGAAGAGGGTGTAGAAGAGGTAGTCAGGGTCAGGTAATCGAGGGCTTTATAGCCAGAGAGAGGAGTTTGGAATGTTTGCTAAATGTCATGGGAAGCAATTGGGGGATGGGGGTTTAGGCAGAGGACTGCCATGATTGAATTTATATTTAATAAGAAAGTCCCTCTGGGTGCTATGTACAGAGGATTATAGCAAACAAGACAGGAAGCAGAGAGACTATTCCTATAGTCACCTGGATAAAGATAATGGTGGTGGAAGGAGGTGGTTGGATTTGGGGTCTATTTGGAGGCTGGGTCCTGGGGACTTGCTGATGGGTTGGTTGCACATGGAGACTGCAGGAAAGAGAGAAAGTAAGGACGACTCTTCTGTTCTTGTCTGAACAACTGCACAGAAGTTGCCTTTTCCTGAGATGAGGAAGACAAGAGGAGAAACAGGTTTATGGAGAAAAATATCAAAGGCATGCTCTGTGAGCTCTCTTGTATATCCTCGTGCCCTCTATGGGTCAGTGCACTGTCATCACCTCTCTGCAGGTGCACACTCGCTCTTGTGTACACTATGCCTCATTTTACCTCTAAGCCAAAATGAAACCGAAGACACTGACTTCAGCTGTATTTAGCCTTTAGGTGAAAGAAGAAATTTTTCAAAATCATAAAATGGGGCTTCCCTGGTGGCGCAGTGGTTGAGAGTCCGCCTGCTGATGCAGGGAACGCGGGTTCGTGCACCGGTCCGGGAAGATCCCACATGCCGCGGAGCGGCTGGGCCCGTGAGCCATGGCGGCTGAGCCTGCGCGTCCGGAGCCTGTGCTCCGCAACGGGAGAGGCCACAATAGTGAGAGGCCCGCGTACCACAAAAAAAAAAAAAAAAATTATAAAATGAAGTTTTATTTTTAAAAGCCAATTTTCATTCTTAATTTGGCTCAGATGTAGTTCAAGGCATGATTTGAATCAGTCAGCTCTAAAACTGTATATATATATGTATATGTATATATTTATGACAGAAAAGAACATATATACACACACACATATATAACAACCAATACCATGTCATCTAGTCCTTTTAATTATTAACTCTTATTATCAATTGCCTTCCTTTACCTTTTGATGAATTTAACCAAGCTATGAATGATGGAGGGCAGAATTAGAGGGGCCAAGGCCTCTGAATCTTTCCTTGATTAATCTTTAAGTGGTGGCATTATGGGTGATTTTTAATTTATCTGTGTTTTAAAATATTTTTTAATAAATTTTTCTTAATCACGCAAACACAGCTATTAACACCTGCATAAAGTTACAGACCACTAACCAAAGAACCATAGAATTTAGGATTGGAAGAACACTTAACACTTAACCAGGGAGGAATCTCTTCTCTAGTATCCCTGCTGAAATCTTCTAATAAAGGGGTTTCTACAACATCCCCAGGATGTCTCCATTCCACCGTTGCCAGTGCCAATTGTTAGGAAGTCCTTTCTTAATGTGGAAGAGAAAACTGCCCCCAGATAATTTTCACTATTGGTTCCCATTGTGCCTTTAGCAGAAACAAAAGCAAGTGAACCTCAGCTCCTAAGTAATAATTCTTCAAATATTTTAAGACATATCTCTCTGTTCTTTTTCTTTCTTTCTCTCTTCTTCTTTTTTAAACCAAAGCAGATACAATTCTTTCAACATTTCCTTCTGTGATATGATTTCTTGACCTTTCATCACCTTAAAGCCTGACTCCTCTCAACGCTTTGTGTTTAAACAAAAATTTTAGCCTTAAGTTAAAACTCCACGGTCCCACGTAGGAGGATTGCAGGAACGGGTTGATGCTGCTCCTGGGAGGTGGTGGGCTGGAGGTGGGGACTGCTGTTGCAGGAGGGCTTTCTTAACATCACCCTAATTACACAATGAAACTACACATCCTGGGTCCCAGCTTCTGGCTCTGGATCAATTGCCATCTTTGGGTATAGGTGCTGATAAAGAGAATTATAGAATCAGAAAATCTCAGCGTTAGAAAGAAACACATTGCTCACCTTGCACTCACAGCAGAATCTCTCAACAGAGAGGCAGAGGAGTAAGGAGGCCAGCACACAGGATCGAGAGCTGGACTGCCTAGATTTGACTTCAAGACTCACTTGGGTCTCAGTTTCCTCACCTACAAAATGACAATGATAGTAATACCCTCTTCATAGAGTGTTGTACAGTACCTGGTTTATGGTAGAAACTTATAAATGTTAACCACCATTATTATTGTTATTATTCATACAGTATTCCCTGAGCGATCATCATCAGACTTTTAGTGCTGGGAAGCTCCTTACTTCCCAAAGCAAATCCTTCCCAGGGTTCAAAACCCCTGTACTAAAATGTCCTTATTTAAATCTGCGTAGTGGTAACTGCCACTCATGGAGCCCAGTTCTGTCCTCGTAAGTATCAGTTTATCCTCTCTCCTGTGAGATAGTTCTTTATATATTTGAAGGCAACTATCATATATCATTATATCATCTACTTACATTTACTACATAGCTATTAGATAAACTAGACTCTAAGTTTCATGGGGCCAAATGTCCTGTGGGTTTGTTCATCATTGCAAAGCCAGCATCTAGTGCATTGTCTGGCATATACCAGGTGTTCAAATTGAATAACTGAGAAGTGAATGGCTCTTTGCCAGTCTGTAGTTAGGGCATTAGTAAGAATGTCCTCAAAGTTAAGACTGTACTTTGGCTTTGAAGGAGGTTTGTGACAAGTCAGGAATAGAGCAATAATTCAATTTAATTTAGACATTTACTAAAGGCCTTCTATATGCTAGATGTTACACTAGGTTTTTTTTGTTTTTAACACCTTTTTCGGAGTATAAATTACAATATTCTGCTAGTTTCTGCTGTACAACAAAGTGAATCAGTTATATGTATACATATATCCTCATAACGCCTCCCTCTTGCGTCTCCCTCCCACTCTCCCTATCCCACCCCTGTAGGTGGTCACAAAGCACCGAGCTGATCTCCCTGTGCTAGGCAGCTGCTTCCCACTAGCTATCTATTTTACATTTGGTAGTGTATATATGTCAATGCTACTCTTTCACTTCGTCCCAGCTTACCTTTCCCCCTCCCTGTGTCCTCAAGTCCATTCTCTACATTTGTATCTTTATTCCTATCTGGCCCCTAGTTTCATGAGAACCATTTTTTTGGGTTTTTTTTAGGTTCCATATATATGTTAGCATGTGGTATTCATTTTTCTCTTTCTGACTTACTTCACTCTGTGTGACAAACTCTAGGTCCATCTACCTCACTACAAATAGCTCAATTTCATTTCTTTTTATGGCCGAGTAATATTCCATTGTATATATGTGCCACATCTTCTTTATCCATTCATCTGTCGATGAACACTTAGGTTGTTGCCATGTCCTGCTATTGTAAATAGTGCTGCAATGAACATTGTGGTACATGTCTCTTTTTGAATAATGGTTTTCTCAGGGTATATGCCCAGTAGTGGGATTGCTGGGTCACATGGCAGTTCTATTTTTAGTTTTTTAGGAACCTCCATACTGTTCTCCATAATGGTTCTATCAATTTACATTCCCACCAACAGTGCAAGAGGGTTTCCTTTCCTCCACACCCTCTCCAGAATTTATTGTTTCTAGATTTTTTTTGGGGGGTGGGGGCGGTACGCGGGCCTCTCACTGTTATGGCCTCTCCAATTGCAGAGCACAGGCTCCAGACGTGCAGGCTCAGCGGCCATGGCTTACAGGCCAAGCCACTCCACAACATGTGGGATCTTCCTGGACTGGGGCACGAACCCGTGTCCCCTGCATCGGCTGGCAGACTCTCAACCACTGTGCCACCAGGGAAGCCCCTGTTTCTAGATTTTTTGATGATGGCCATTCTGACCGGTGTGAGGTGATACCTCATTGTGGTTTTGATTTGCATTACTCTAGTGATTAGTGATGTTGAGCATCCTTTCACGTGTTTGTTGGCAATGTGTATATCTTCTTTGGAGAAATGTCTATTTAGGTCTTCTGCCCATTTTCAGATTGTTTGTTTTTTTGATATTGAGCTGCATGAGCTGCTTGTATATTTTGGAAATTAGTCCTTTGCCAGTCGCTTCATTTGCAAATATTTTCTCCTATTCTGAGAGTTGTCTTTTTGTCTGGTTTCTGGTTTCTTTTGCTGTGCAAAAGCATTTAAGTTTCATTAGGTCCCATTTGTTTATTTTTGTTTTTATTTCCATTTCTCTAGGAGGTGGGTCAAAAAAGATCTTGCTGTGATTTATGTCATAGAGTGTTCTGCCTATGTTTTCCTCTAAGAGTTTGATAGTGTCTGGCCTTACATTTAGGTCTTTAATCCATTTTGAGTTTATTTTTGTGTATGGTGTTAGGGCGTGTTCTAATTTCATACTTTTACATGTAGCTGCCCAGTTTTCCTAGCACCATGTATTGAAGAGACTGTCTTTTCTCCATTGTATATTCTTACCTCCTTTGTCAAAGATAAGGTGACCATAGGTGCGTGGGTTTATCTCTGGGCTTTCTATCTTGTTCCATTGATCTATACTTTTGTTTTTGTGTCAGTACCATGTTGTCTTGATTACTGTAGCTTTGTAGTATAGACTGAAGTCAGGGAGTGTGATTCCTCCAGCTCCGCTTTTCTTTCTCAAGGTTGCTTTGGCTATTCGGGACTTTCGTGTTTCTGTACAAGTTGTTAAAATTTTTTGTTCTAGTTCTGTGAAAACTGCCATTGGTATTTTGATAGGAATTGCATTGAGTCTGTAGATTGCTTTGGGTAGTAGAGTCATTTTCACAGTGTTGATTCTTCCAATACAAGAACATGGTATATCTCTCCAACTGTTTGTATCATCTTTAATTTCTGTCCTCAGTGTCATAGTTTTCTGCATACAGGTCTTTTTTCTCCTTAGGTAGGTTTATTCCTAGGTATTTTATTCTTTTTATTGCAATGGTAAATGGAAGTGTTTCCTTAATTTCTCTTTCAGATTTTTCATCATTAGTGTATAGGAATGCAAGAGTTTCCCATGCATTAATTTTGTATCCTGCTACTTTACCAAGTTCATTGATTGGCTCTAGTAGCTTTTGGTAGCATCTTTAGGATTCTCTATGTATAGAATCATGTCATCTGCAAATAGTGACAGTTTTACTTCTCTTCTGATTTGGGTTCCTTTTATTTCTTTTTCTTTTCTGATTGCTGTGGCTAAAACTTCCAAAGCTAAGTTGAATCATAGCAGTGAGAATGGGCAAACTTGTCTTGTTCCTGATCTTAGAGGAAATGGTTTCAGTTGTTCACCATTGAGAAGGATGTTGGCTGTGGGTTTGTCATATATGGCCTTTATTATGTTGAGGTAGGTTTCCTCTATGCCCACTTTCTGGAGAGTTGTTATCATAAATGGTATAGATTTTTGTTGAAAGTTTTTTCTGCATCTATTGAGATGATCATATGGTTTTTATTCTTTAGTTTGTCAATATGGTGTATCACATTGACTGATTTGCATATATTGAAGAATCCTTGCATTCCCGGGATAAACCCCACTTGATCATGGTGTATGATCTTTTTAATGTGCTGTTAGATTCTATTTGCTAGTATTTTGTTGAGGGTTTTTGTATCTATTTTCATCAGTGATATTGGCCTGTTGTTTTATTTTTTGTGACATCTTTGTCTGGTTTTGGTATTAGGGTGATGGTGGCCTCATAGAATGAGTTTGGGAGTGCTCCTCCCACTACTATATTTTGGAAGAGGTTGAGAAGGATAGGTGTTAGGTCTTCTCTAAATGTTTGATAAAATTTGCCTGTGAATTTTACCATTTTTGTGTGAGGGCTTTCTCTAGTTGTTACGAATGGGGGCCAGTCTTCATCGCGGTGTGTGGGCCTCTCACTATCATGGCCTCTCTTGTTGCGGAGCACAGGCTCCAGATGCGCAGTCTCAGTAATTGTGGCTCACGGGCCTAGTTGCTATGTGGCATGTGGGATTTTCCCAGACCAGGGCTTGAACCTGTATCGCCTGCATTGGCAGGCAGATTCTCAACCACTGCGCCACCAGGGAAGCCCCTGTTGAAAGATTTTTAATCACAGTTTCAATTTCAGTGCTTGTGATTTATCTGTTTATATTTTCTATTTCTTCCTGTTTCAGTCTTAGAAGTTTGTACTTTTCTAGGAATTTGTCCATTACTTCCAGGTTTTCCATTTTATTGGCACATAGTTGCTTGTAGTAGGCTCTCATGATCCTTTGTATTTCTGCAGTGTCAGTTGTTACTTCTCCTTTTTCGTTCCTAATTCTGTTGATTAGAGTCTTCTCCCTTTTTTTCTTGATGAGTCTGGCTAATGGTTTATTAATTTTGTTTATCTTCTGAAAGAACCAGATTTTAGTTTTATTGATCTTTGCTATTGTTTCTTTCATTTCTTTTTCATTTATTTCTAATCTGATCATTATGATTTCTTTCCTTCCACTAACTTTGGAGTTCGTTTTTCATGTTCTTCTTTCTCTAATTACTTTAGGTGTAAGGTTAGGTTGTTTACTTGAGATGTTTCTTGTTTCTTCAGGTAGGATTGTATTGCTATAAACTTCCCTCTTAGAACTGCTTTTGCTGCATCCCATAGGTTTTGGGTCATTGTGTTTTTATTGTCATTTGTCTGTAGTTTTTTATTTCCTCTTTGATTTCTTCAGTGATCTCTTGGTTATTTAGTAGTGTACTGTATAGCCTCCATGTGTTTGTATTTTTTATAGTATTTTTCCCTGTAATTGATATCTAGTCTCATAGCACTGTGGTCAGAAAAGATACTTGATATGATTTCAATTTTCTTAAATATGCCAAGGCTTGAATTGTGACCCAAGATACGATCTATCCTGGAGAATATTCCATGAGCACTTGAGAAAAATGTGTATTCTGTTGTTTTTGGATGGAATGCCCTATAAATATCAATTAAGTCCATCTTGTTTAATGTATCATTTAAAGCTTGTGTTTCCTTATTTATTTTCATTTTGGATGACCTGTCCATTGGTAAAAGTGGGGTGTTAAAGTCCCCTACCATTTTTGTGTTACTGTCGATTTCCCCCTTTATGGCTGTTAGCATTTACCTTATGTATTGAGGTGCTCCTATCCTGGATGCACAAATAATTACAATTGCTGTATCTTCTTCTTGGATCGATCCCTTGATCATTATGTAGTGTCCTTTGTCTCTTGTAATAGTCTTTACTTTAACGTCTATTTTGTCTGACATGAGTATTGCTACTCCAGCTTTCTTTTGATTTCCATTTACATGGAATATCTTTTTCCATCCCCTCACTTTGTCTGTATGTGTCCCTAGGTCTGAAGTGTGTCTCTTGTAGACAGCATATATATGGGTCTTGTTTTTGTATCCATTCAGCGAGCCTGTGTCTTTTGGTTGGAGCATTTAATCCATTTACATGCAAGGTGATTATTGATACATATATTCTTATTACCATTTTCTTAATTGTTGTGGGTTTGTTATTGTAGGCCTTTCCTTCTCTTGTGTTTCCTGCCTAGAGAAGCTCCTTTAGCATTTGTTGTAAAGCTGGCTTGGTGGTGCTGAATTCTCTTAACTTTTGCTTCTCTGTAAAGGTTTTAATTTCTACATTGAATCTGAATGAGATCCTTGCTGGGTAGAGTAATCTTGGTTGCAGGCTTTTCCCTTTCATCACTTTAAATATGTCCTGCCTCTCCCTTCTGGCTTGCAGAGTTTCTGCTGAAAGATCAGCTGTTAATCTTATGCGGTTTCCCTTGTATGTTATTTGTTGCTCTTCCCTTGCTTCTTTTAATATTTTTTCTTTGAATTTTATTTTTGATAGTTTGATTAATATGTGCCTTGGTGTGTTTCTCCTATGATTTATCCTGTATGGGACTCTCTGTGCTTCCTGGACTTGATTGACTATTTCCTTTTCCATATTAGGGAAGTTTTCAACTATAATCTTTTCAAATATTTTCTCAGTCCCTTTCGTTTTCTCTTCTTCTTCTGGGACCCCTATAATTAGAATGTTAGTGTGTTTAATGTTGTCCCAGAGGTCTCTGAGACTGTCCTCAATTCTTTTGTCTTTATTCTGCTCTGCGGCAGCTATTTCCACTATTTTATCTTCGAGGTCACTTATCCATTCTTCTGCCTCAGTTATTCTGCTATTGATTCCTTCTAGAGAATTTTTAATTTCATTTATTGTGTTGTTCATCATTGTTTGTTTGCTTTTTAGTTCTTCTAGGTCCTTGTTAAACGTTTCTTGTATTTTCTCCATTTTATTTCCAAGATTTTGGATCATCTTTCTTATGATTACTCTGAAATCTTTTTCAGGTAGACTGCCTATTTCCTCTTCATTTTTTGGTCTGGTGGGTTTTTATCTTGCTCCTTCATATGCTTCATATTTCTCTGTTTTCTCATTTTGTTCCACTTACTACGTTTGGGGTCTGCTTTTCGCAGGCTGCAGGTTTGTAGTTTCCATTATTTTTGGTGTCTTCCCCCAGTGGGTGAGGTTAGTTCAGTGGCTTGTGTAGGCTTCTTGGTGGAGGGGACTGGTGCCTGTGTTCTGGTGGGTAGGGCTGTATCTTGCCCTTTTGGTGGGCAGGGCTGCATCCGGTGGCGTGTGCTGGAGTGTCTGTGAACTTAGTATGACTTTAGGCAGCCTGTCTGTTAATGAGTGGGGTTTTGTTCCTGTCCTGCTAGTTGTTTGGCATGGGGCTTCCAGCACTGGAGCTTGCTAGCTGTTGGGTGGAGCTGGGTTTTAGTGTTGATACAAAGATCTCTGGGAGAGCTCTCGCTGATTGATATTACGTGGGGCCGGGAGGTCTCTGGTGGTCCAATGTCCTGGACTTGGCCCTTCCATCTTGGAGGCTCAGGCCTGACACCTGGCTAGAGCACCAAGACCCTGCCAGCTACAAGGCTCAGAAGAAAAGGAAGAAAGATTAAAAAAAAAAAAAAAAAAAAAGGACGGACAGAACCCTAAGACAAATGGTAAAAGGAAACCTATACAGACAAAATCACACAAAGAAGCATACACATACACACTCACTAAAAGAGAAAAAGGAAAAAAAATCTTTATATAAAATAAGGAAGAGAACCACCAAATCAATAAACAAATCCACCAATGAGAATAAGCTCAAATACTAAACTAAGATAAACATAAAACCAGAAACAAATTAGATGCAGAAAGCAAAGCCTAAGTCTACAGTTGCTCCTAAAGTCCACTGCCTCAATTTTGGGAACATTTGTTGTCTATTCAGGTATTTTTCAGATGCAGGGTCTATCAAGTTGATTTGGGGCATCTAATCCGTTGCTCCTGAGGCTGCATGGAGAAATTTTCCTTTCTCTTCTTTGTTCCCACAGCTCCTGGGTTTCAGTTTTGGTTTTGGCCCAGCCTGTGCATGTAGGGTGCCCTCAGGAGTCTGTTCCCTGCCGAGACAGGAGGGGTTAAAGCAGTAACTCATTAGGGCTCTCTTGCTCACTCAGGTTGGGGGGAAGGAGGGGTACAGTAGTCATAATTGGACTGCGGGGCGAGCCTGAGGTGGCAGAGGCTGGTGTGACATTGCGACAGCCTGAGGCGTGCCGTGTGTTCTCTCGGGGAAGTTGTCCTTGGATCACGAGACCCTGGCAGTCATGGGCTGCACAGGCTCCTGCGTGTGTGTGGATAGTGGCCTGAGCTTGCACACAGGATTCTTGGTGGCAGTGGTTGTAGCATTAGCGGTTCATGCCCATCTCTGGTGTCTGAGTTGATTGTCGTGACTTGTGCCCATCTCTGGAGCTTGCTTACGGAGTGCTCTGCCTTCTGTGGGCACACTGGGAAGGAATCCCCTCTCCTTGCACACCCTGAAACAAAGGTTTCTTGCCTCTCTGGCAGGCCCATACTTTTTCCTGGATTCCCTCCCAGCTAGCTGTGGCACACAGCCCTTCAGGCTGTGTTCACGCAGCCAACCCCAGTCCTCTCCCTTGTGTCTAACCTCTGAAGCCCGAGTCTCAGCTCCCAGGCCCCACCCACCCCGGCCGGTGAGCAGACAAGCCTATCATCTGGTGAATGCAGGTTGGCACTGATCCTCTGTGCAGGAATCTCTCTGCTTTGCCCTCCGCACCCTGTTACTGTGCTCTCCTCCGTGGCTCTGAAGCTTCCCCCACCCACAGTCTCTGCCCACGAAGGGGCTTCTAGTGTGTGGAAACCTATCCTCCTTCACAGCTCCCTCCCACTGGTGCAGGTCCTGTCCCTATTCTTTTGTCTCTGTTTTTTCTTTTGCCCTACCCAGGTACGTGGGGAGTTTCTAGCCTTTTGGGATGTCTGAGGTCTTCTGTCAGCGTTCAGTGGGTGTTCTGTAGGAGTTGTTCCATATGTAGATGTATTTTTAATGTATTTGTGGGAAGGAAGGTGATCTCCACATCTTACTCTTCCATCATCTTGAAGGTCTCTCCTATAATAGGTATTGGAAATACAAAGAAGAATGGGATATGGTTCCTTCATTAATGATCTATTAAGGCAGCTCACAAACAGGCCATTCCAAGGAGAAGTGCTCAAGGGATGTCTGTGTGAGAAGATCCTCCACGTGAGAGGAGAATACTTAGTCAGAGTTTAGAAAATAGATCAGATGGGACAAGAGGTCAGTTGTTGGTTCATTATGGGGCAAAGCAGGGGAAAAGCAAAAGAGATGTAGTAGGGATTTAAAAGGGGAGAGCCAGAGACAAAACAAGAGGTGGATACATAGAAAGCTGGCTCAGCAAAGAATTCAGTGAACCCAGGGTGTCTGCTAGGTTGTTGCTTGGAAATATGGCTTGGGAGTCTTGAATGGGACAAAGGGCTGGGTCATTTAAATTACCTTAACCTGGCCAGAGTATGTACTTCAGATTTGTAATTATGTAGTGTTATCTTACCAGTCTGAAAATTCAAATAAAGACACACAACATTGTTGGTGAACTTCACTGATTTATTAGTATCCATTTGCATAATGACAGGATCTTGAGCTTCCAGATATGTATGTGTACTCTCTAAGGAGAGTCCCGCATATGATGAGGGACATGTCTGCTCATGGTCTTCTACCTCTGTCCTCTCTGTAGACCTTTTGAAGCAGAATCTCTCTACCATGGCTGCCAGGACCCTTGGGGAACTTCACATCCCTGGCTCCCTGCTGGACAAAGAAGGCTCTGTGGCCACATGTGGCTGTTCCATGGTCCTCTCCCAGATGGGGTGAAAGTCTCTCCAACACATATGGAAAGTCTCTCCATAAGATAAAGAGTGACCCTTTATCATATGGGTCCAGAAGCAACACTGTTTGTGTCCAAAGTCTCACAAAGCCCAGTGTGAAAAGGGTTTCCCAGCTTTGGCCCACAGACCTGCTATAGAAAGTTAGATTTAATTCTTTGGCCTGAACTGAGAGCAGACATCACAGTGCTCTTTCTGAATCCAGCAAAACACCCACACATACCCACACCTTTCTATCTCCCAACAACCAGTTCACCAACATCGTTCTTCTTAGCTGATGCCAAAATAACCAAAGGCCTCATGCGTATTTAGTAGTACAGGTTGTTGTAGCCAGCCAAGGTGGCCCCCAGTGATTCCTGCCTCCTGGTGTTCACTGCCTAGTGCAGTCATCTTCCACATGGCACCAGAGCTGGTCTATGAGCAGGAGTATACTGCAGAAGCGACAGCATGCCCTGCTCAGATGAGGTTGTAAAAGATACCACTGTTTCTGTCTTGGGCTCTCTCCCACTCTCTTTCTCTGGAAGGAACTAGCTGCCATGTCCTGCGCCTTGGGAAGATGTCCAGGTGATGAGAAACTAAGGCTTCTGGTCAACAGCCAGTGAGGAACTGAGGACTGTAGTCAACAGCCATGTGAGTGAGCATTCTTGGAAGCAGATCCCCCAGCCCCAAACCTTCAGGTGATGCAGCCCTGGCTGACAGCCTTATTGTCATGAGAGGTCCTGAACCAGAACCACCCCATTAAGCCCCTCTGATTCTCAGGAAGTGTGAGATAATACATTTGTATTGTTTTAAGCTGCTACCTTTGGGCTAAATTTGTTATACAGTGATACATAACTGATACAAAACTAGAGGACAGGCACTGAGGGGTCAATTGTAGACCCCATACCTCTATTCTCCCATGAGTTCGGCCAGGCCCAGCCCATTACAGTGGTATGAAGAATTTGTAGATACTTATTTCATGGAAGATCAGTAATGCATTAGGGAGAAGGAAAGCAAAATAGCTGAAATAGATTGCTTTCAATAACAATGTTCCCGCTCCGTAACAATGATCATGGTAGCAACATTGTTTATCAGGACCTCAGGATGCCCTGTTGTATGTCAGAGTAACTAATGCACACTTCCCACCATTTCTGAAGGTTAATACAAAATCTCATAGTGTAACATGGATGGCTGCCTCCGAGGATGCTGTATAAATCCAGTGTGCTATTATTTTCCATTTTTAATGTGAATTGACAAGGGCCACTTTAGCCTGTTAGCACTTCCTTTCTAAAGAAGAACCCCGACATCTTTTAGTGCCCTCAGCAGCAAATGACTTATGCCAGAGCCTATTCTTCTTCTTTAGATGGAAACCCTACTGACACCTGTTATGTTCTGTATTAGATGAAGATTTTATAGAATGTGGGTGAAATGGGAGCTTTTCCAACCAGAAGGAATACAGGCTGTAGCCCTTCTTCTTGGCAGCTGAAGAAAAATTGCTGGTGGTCAGGAATATAGTTTTGAATGCCTGTTTTCTTGAAGAGAAAGGTTTCTGTGCCAGCTGAAATACCAGGTTACCTTTTCCTTATTTTCAATCCTGCAGATACGACTTCATTAGTACTGAGGCTATGTTATGAAGGCTTTTTTATACCTGCAGGTTGTCATTCTGACTTGTTACTAATCCTGGTCACACATTAAGGGCTTTGATTAAGCAATTTGCTGTTTTCCTTCCTCTCTTCCATCTCATTGAGAGATTACAGAGTTTGAGCTTGAGGTTAAAGGATGATATCTGAATCCTGAGAGGCCAGACACTGCCCCAGCTGTCTGTCGTTTCCTGGAGTGGTTACTTCTCTGTCAATATTTCTTCCCTTTTTTCCCAAGTCCCAGACCTACTTGATCTTGTCCGTTTGGCTCGGCTGGTGGAGGAATAACAAGGGTCTTCCCATCATGCAACGTTCTGGGATACATCATGACAGAGAAATCTCAAAGCTCAGGTCAATTATAACAGAAGATGTGTACCACCTCTGCCCCTGAATGTCTTCTGGGGCTGCAGTTGTTTAAAACTAAGTCACCTGAAAAATGCAAGGAAACGTGTGTCTGGTTCTGCCTGGCTTTCTGCTTGTTTAGCCGGATACACATAGCAGAGGACTCATACTCTGTGTCTCTGGTTTGTGGCTGGGAAAAGGAAATAAAGTTGGCAGCTACTTCATTGTACCGTAATTACTTTTTAATTTGAATTCATTGAATACAGATGGATTCTTCCTGTTCTTTCGCCCACTGATGTTTTTAATATTCCCACATCAGATATTATGAGGCAGTAGCCAGCAGTGAATTACATAAAATAACTCTGTAGCTGGTAGTGACTTACAGAAAGTAACCAACTTAACCATTTGTCTTAGATGAAAAATGATCTTACTCCTTTTTGTGGATTCTATTGCTGGTTTGTTGATATAGTGTTTGTTTACCCTCGTTCCTGCAGGAAAAAAAAATCATAGTTCTTGTATCAAATTACTGTAACTGACTGGAATATTTTTATTTCAAATAATGTACCATCATATTTTTTTTCATGGTGACACGGATAAATTTGCAGGATTTCTCATTTTCCCCCTCCTACCAATGAATAATTTCAACCCAAACGTGAATGGAATGTACAATTTCATGCTATTATAAAAAAATCATTGCTCATCACTTTCTAATTGTAACTAAGTTTGAACCTGAATAGCTATTTGTAGTATTTTGATAGAAATAAGAAGTAATTTCCATTTTTTTGCTCCAGGTCTCTCAACATGAACTGACATATGATGCATTTTTGAAGTCACACTTAATAATTCTCTTTTCATTATAAACAACCTCACTCTTGTTGAATAGCAGACCTAAAATTAGGCTTACACAGGCCTATGTAATATACCTAAGAAACATGATTTATTCTAATGTAATAATGGCATAGATTTATAAAGCTTGACTACTCCAATGCTCCTCGTTATGGTTGTAAAATATTAGCAGCTGCTGTGGGATTTTCTAGATCATTATTTTAAAAAAGGAAAAACCCATTTTGACAGATGAACTGGGGCCATTCTGAGCAAATCACAGATACTTCATATAACAAGGCCTCCAAAGAGGGGAGCATACACTTATTACTATGGCAACCCAGATCAAAACACTATTTTAGCGGAGAGTTTCCAGTTTTACAATGCAATGATGATTGTTTATAGTACCACTGAAACCAGATTCAGCAAAGGTTTAAGAAATGAGCTGACAAGAGGAAAATCATTATAGATAAACTGGGGATACCTGAATGGGATAGCATGGAATCTGCCATTATTTGATAAAATACTGAAATTTATTGCCCAGGACAATAGAAATAATGGAAGAGGATTCAGATGATGAGAAACATCCTGAAGTTTCTTCTGTTACAGTGGCTTAGACTAAGATCAGTCCTATCTGAAGTTAAAACTTTGAAAGCAAAGAGGTTTTTTTTAAGAACATATCTCTCATTTTTTCTTATTTTTCTATCTGCAAAACACCTACTTGTAACTTTAAAGTTGTGGGCTGACACTTCTTTTCCTAACATATTCCATTTGACAGCGTGTAACACAGCACAACTCAAGAATGATGCCCATCACGCAGGGCTTTGTGCTTGCACATGTCT